>NW_027325966.1:1279161-1579161 GCF_048594095.1 Paramormyrops kingsleyae | reverse complement strand
CATGGCCGAAGTCTCTGCTATTGTGAACTCTCGTCCGCTGGTACCGGTGTCCACTGACCCAGATTCCCCTCTCATCTTAACACCAGCAACACTGCTCACTCAGAAGGTCGGGGTGCTCCCGCCTCCCCAAGGGGAGTTTGATGCCAGTAATCTGTACGCAAGTCAGTGGAAACAGGTCCAAAGCCTCGCCAACATTTTCTGGGACCGGTGGAGGAAGGAGTACCTTCCGACCCTGCAGGCTCGCAGGAAGTGGCAAGGAGATAAGAGGGACCTCCAAAGGGGTGATCTTGTGATGCTGAAGGACAATACGGTTAAAAGGAATGACTGGCCTATAGGCGTAGTCACACATGCCTTCGCTAGTGAGGATGGGAAGGTGAGGAAGGTAGAGGTGAAGACAACCAAAAGAGACACGTGGAAGACATTCCTTCGTCCAGTCACCGAGACTGTGTTACTTCTTCCTTCAGAGGCTTAAATGATGTGTTCATGTTGTGCTGTTTTTTTTGATGGTATCCCTTGGATACCAGGCGGGGAGTGTTCTGTTATTGTGTTAATGTACTCCTAGCCTGCAGGTGGTGCTGTTACTTGGGGTTGCCTTTAGCGCCACTTCCCTTTGGGTTGAGTTAGTTCTATGTTTAGCAACAGAGAAACACATGGTGCACCAGTTAATATGTGCATCTAAGGCCATCCTACACGCAATTATATGTTGGAGGCATCGTCTGTGAGTATGATTACAACTATACCTGTTAAACTGTATTTTATGCATATCTTTGAGGAAATATGGCGAAATTTAATACATATTTAAATTGGGATTTCTTTTTTTTCTAATTCGTGATGCTCTTGGACCTTTGTTTGGTTTATGGGGTAAATTTATGATATTATTCATGCTTATATGTCTCTTATATCTATTATATGTACTCTTGTGTTTTAGTTTTACTCTGTTCCTGGCACACTGTCCAAGCGAATGAAGCATTAAAATAAACCATTCAAATACGACGTGCATGGACGAGTTATCTCTCTGCCTAGCTGAAGAAAGCGTAGGACACTCTGAAGTGAGGGCAGAATAAGTGCAGTGTTTCGTTTATAGTTAGTGCAGTGTCCTTAAAAACTGCATGTTCAAACCTAAGGCCATGCCATAATAGCTGCTTTGCAGATATTTCATTCAAGAATCTATAGATTATATAGGTAAGCCAGTCTGTGTGTGTGTGTGTGTGTGTGTGTGTGTCTATGTGTGTTTGGGTGGGTGGTCATGTATATATTATGTTGTGGGGACCAAATGTCCCCACAGTGTTATAAAAACACGTTAATTTGACTTTGTAGGGACATGTTTTTGGTCCCCAAAAGAAAAAACTGACTCAGTTTTATAAAATTCTGTGAATGCAATCAAAGGAATAATAATTCCAAAAGTCTTGTATTTTGTTTGGTTACTTACTGTTACTTCTTGCTTACTACTGTAGGGATTAAGGATTAAGATTGCCATAGTTAGGATTGGGGTTATGCCCATAAAAATGAATGGAGAATCCCCACAAAGACTCAGATACCTAATCTGTGTGTGTGTGTGTGCACGCACATGTGTGTGTGTGTGTCTGTTTGTGTGTGTGGATTAGGTTTATATTACATGGTGGGGACCAAATGTCCCCCGCAATGTGATAAAAACCTGTTATTTTGATGCTTTGGGGGTATTTTTCAGGTCCCCACAAAGATCTGTCAATACAATAAAAAACTAAAGATGCCAGAAGTCTTGTATTTGGTTTGGTTACTTATGGTTAAGGTTAGGGCTGGGTAGAGGTTAAGGTTGTCATGTTGGGATTACAGTTTTCCCCATAGAAATGAATGGTGAGTCCCCACGAAGATATAATTACAGACCTGTTTGTGTGTGTGTGTGTGTGGTATCAGATCAGTCCCTGAGAGTTCAGTAGTCTGACTCCATGTTTCTGAGTCTGGGTGTGAAGGCCTGAATGCTTTTCCAGACGCTAGGAGGGTGAAAAGATAATGTGAGGGGTGGGTGGGGTCATCCACAATGTTGGTGGCTTTGCGGATGGAGCGTGTGATGTGAATGTCCATGACGGAGGGAAGAGAGACTCTAATGATCTTCTCAGCTATCCTCACTATCCTCTGGTCTTGTGATCTGAGGCTTAGAAAAACATGTTGTGCTGCTCAACCTTGGCACAATGATATGGGTGAATCATGGACGCAATAGAATTTGGGGATGATTCGTCCATACAGGGTCAGAATCATTCCATACCTCAATCACCTCGTACGTATGTTTGCTAGGTGGAGTTGGAGTTGCTCCTAACTGTGCGCAGTGGAGTTGAACAATCACAACTTCCCAGAATATTACAGTAACTGGAGGACAGTGAACAAGTCTTATTAATTCTATGCTGTGTGAGAGATGTAATCGTCCGCGAGTTCG
Organism: Paramormyrops kingsleyae; assembly: GCF_048594095.1. NCBI lineage: Eukaryota > Metazoa > Chordata > Actinopteri > Osteoglossiformes > Mormyridae > Paramormyrops > Paramormyrops kingsleyae. Next base: position 1,576,751 of record NW_027325966.1, on the reverse strand, counting down.
CCTTAATACACAGGGCATTCAAGCCATTGCTGAATACAAACCCTCAAATGCAGCTCCCTCCACCAGCAACGCCAATATAGAAACTGCCACAAAATCCATGCCCTCTGATAACCAGCCCCTTATATTTCCACCACCGTCGTGGGGACCGTACTACAAAGAGTCAACGCAAGGTAAGCTGCAAAGTGCAAACAAATGTACAACTTACCCTACATAGTGCACTACGTTTACTTTGTTTGTACTATGAGTACAGTCTTTGCACCTTGTCTGTTTGGCACTATATGTCGGTCATTCCTGTTATTCCGTGACTTTTCTGTCCTCATGGTTTACTTATATTTTCTGTAACATGAGTCACATATTTAAAGCAAATATATATTTAGGTCTTCGTTATCACGTAAACAGAGACAATACGTATTAAAACTTTTGTTGATATATGTATTAAGGCTGCCATGATTAGTGGGCGTAGTCGATGACTATCTTCAATATCACTACGCAATTATTGGAGTAGTTAGTCTCTAAAGCCCTGCAGTGACATGTAGTTTGTTGTTGTCAAAATGGGAGGGGCCGATACAAAGCACGGGTCTTAGGGAATTCTGATTAAGTATACACGCTTATTAATCCTGTTAATATAATTAGCATACACCCACTATTAGTGTAAATAAATGCACAAACCGCAAGGCTTTATCAGCAAGGTTATGCTGTGTTTGTATGAAATGTCTTTTTATATATCATTATTGTTTCAGTTTAAGCTGTAGCCATTTGTGCACGAATCTCCTTGCGTCAGAGGAAGCTGGAAGTGGGGTGTGACCTTTATGAAGCAGAATGAGACAGATGAGTTGTAAAATAAATGGTTACACTAACTGCAGTGAGACCTCTCTCATGCGGCCCTGCTCAATCTGTCTAGTCATACCATAGGAGTCAGTTAAACAGGGAGGTTTGTCTGCAGTGTTGGAACCTGTACAGCCAGTGCTTTGTACCGCTGATGGCCTCTTCTTCACACGTGCTTTGCTGCCACCTGCTGGTCAAAGTTTAATATTGGTTTATTAATTAGTGAAAGTAAAAGTCTTATTGCGTTGCTTATTAATTCTTAAATATATATTTAATGTATTTTCGTAATTATTTTTATTTAATAAATATTCTGATTGAATTAATATTTTTTAAATATTTCAAAATGAAATGTAAATGGTTTGTGGTTTTCAGATCACAGCTTCCTCTCAGAGCCCACCAATCAGTGACCATCTTGCAGTGTGATGTAAGACACGAAATCAGGACCGCCCACTTTTTACTCATTTTAATCTTAAAATATGGACAGTGTGAACTGGGACTTTGCCATTTTGCTCATATCACTTCCTCTGCCAGCACTTGCAGGATGGACTTCCCCTTTGAATCTGGTTCCTCCCAAGGTTTCTTCCTTCTAGGGAGATTTTCCTTGCCACTGGCTTGCTCTCTGTGGGCTTTGGGCAGGGATAAGGTAAAGTGCTTTGAGACAATGTAATGTTGTGAAAATGCGCGACACGAATAATATTGAATTGAAACGAATCACACCAGCTTGTCTCAGCTGACAGCAGCTCTTACTTATCTGATAAGTTGGGGGGGGAGGTATCACATAACTTCTGGTCAACATCAAAAGAAATTTATATATAAAATAATATATTGCATATTGCTGTAACACTCAGTAAATGGGACCTATTATGCTTTTCCCTTTCTATTAGTGTGTTATATGGCTTCAGCTGCATGTAAACGGTCTGCAAAGTCTTTAGATGCAAAGTACATAGCAAAGGGAGTAACTCTCAGCACAGAAACCACTCATCTCTCATCTGCCTAAAACACCTCATTGTAATTCCAGCCCTTACTTCCATGACATGATGAGGTCACCTCATAACACAATCCTTATTGTCTGCCTACCTGCAAGGATCTGTCTGCAGACTGAAAGACAGGGGAATGAAGGGTAAACCGACCAATCAAACCACACTGGACTCATTGGGGGAGGGATTAGACAGAGGGTGAATAGAGATGTGCATTATGAGAAAACAATATGTGCTTTTTGAACACTGAAGCATGCATACTCTATTCTAGTAGATCATAAATATAAAATTATAAACTGAAAGTGAGCATAATAATGCCTTTTAAGCAACAGTAGGCTGCTGTCCATGGTGCTGAAAACCTGAATTGTCAAATTTTACATTCAATTTTTTCACCTGCAACCCTCTTATTTTGTTGGTAAATGGAATGCATTTATATAGCGCTTTTCTACTCTTACGAGTACTCAAAGCACTTTACAATTTATGCCTCACATTCACCCATCCATACACACATTCATACACCGGTGGCAGAGGCTGCCATGCAAGGTGCCAACCTGCACACCGGGAGCAATTTGGGGTTCAGTGTCTTGCTCAAGGACACTTTGATGGGGTCAGGAGGAACCAGGGCTCGAACCTGCAACCTTTCAGTTGCCGAACGATAGCACTACCTCCTGCGCCACCATCTTCCCCACAAGACTAGGGTGATGTGATCAAATTTTTTAGTGTTTGTGAGAACTCTGGCTGCCGCATTTTGTACCAGCTGAAGTTTATTTAAGAATACTCTTTGGCAGTGATGCTCTGTGAAGTCATACAGAGGTGGGTATAGAAAGGATTACAGTGAGTAATAGATGATTTAAAATTTGACAACAAAAAGGCTTTGGACAATCAGTTCAACTTTGAAAAGTTTCTCTCTGTCTCTCTTGCTAGTTATTTCTCTTTACCCCCCAGTCAAGGAGGAATCAAATGCAGAATCACATTGTAAAAGCTCTTTTTGTGTGAACATTAGAAAACAGATTAATACCTATTAATCAGTTTGAAACTTTACATTCAGACCTACATCAGTCAGAAGGAGCAGGCGATGACCAGCCCAACCATCAGCTCTATCTCTGATTTTACAGAATCCCTTGTCAGGGTAACTTCTGAAGTCACGACTAAACTAATTTCCATCTCTGCCTTCAGCTTCACCAGCTAGATTAAACTGATCATTGAGGAGGGAAATACAGTCAAGCCTCACAGTAATGCCATAAAACATACTAAGGTTAAATGTATTAATATTGACTTGAGTAGCTGAATTTTGTTTATCCATTAGAGGGCAGCCATATGCAAGTCATTTATTTGTAGAGCGTATTTAAAATCAACAGGAATTGACCCAAAGTGCTTTCCAGGCTAGAGAGAACTGATTAGCAAGTTCTCCATTCACAGTAAAGTATATAAATAAAATTACATGGAAACATGCATACAAGAAATAAGATAATAAAAAATAATTGAAATGTACAATAAGCAACACATTTAAAAAGTTATGTTAAAATTAAATTAATTTGGGAATAGCAGATCTGAACTGTATTGTGGGGCTAATATATTGAGTGCTACAAAAACAAATAGCAAAGTTGTAAGGAAAGCACAGCAGAGAGAGACCCTGGTATTCCAGTGAGGAATGGATACAGATAAAATAAAACCAAAATATGACACAGAAGGTGAGACTGACCTCAGGCCTCAAGCTGATGAAGGAGGGATGTCTGCCTCTGAGCTGCACACTCAGTGCCACTGAGCCACACGCTGCCCCCCTAGACACCATTAGGGTCTGGATTAGAGACAGCAATAGGCATACTCATATACATACTGTACCTAAACACATCACAGCGATACAGGCACCAATAGGCATACTCATATACATACTGTACCTATACACATCACAGCATTACAGGCACCAATAGGCATACTCATATACATACTGTACCTATACACATCACAGCGTTACAGGCACCAATAGGCATACTCATATACATACTGTACCCATACACATCACAGCATTACAGGCACCAATAGGCATACTCATACACATACTGTACCTATACACATCACAGCGTTACAGGCACCAATAGGCATACTCATATACACACTGTACCTATACACATCACAGCGTTACAGGCACCAATAGGCATACTCATATACATACTGTACCTATACACATCACAGTGTTACAGACACCAATAGACATACTCATACACATACTGTACCCATACACATCACAGCGTTACAGGCACCAATAGGCATACTCATACACATACTGTACCTATACACATCACAGCGTTACAGGCACCAATAGGCATACTCATACACATACTGTACCCATTCACATCACAGCGTTACAGGCACCAATAGGCATAATCATACACATACTGTACCTATACACATCACAGCGTTACAGGCACCAATAGGCATACTCATATACATACTGTACCTAAACACATCACAGCGTTACAGGCACCAATAGGCATACTCATATACATACTGTACCTATACACATCACAGCGTTACAGGCACCAATAGGCATAATCATACACATACTGTACCTATACACATCACAGCGTTACAGGCACCAATAGGCATAATCATACACATACTGTACCTATACACATCACAGCATTACAGGCACCAATAGGCATACTCATACACATACTGTACCTATACACATCACAGCGTTACAGGCACCAATAGGCATACTCATATACATACTGTACCTATACACATCACAGCGTTACAGGCACCAATAGGCATAATCATACACATACTGTACCTATACACTTCACAGCGTTACAGGCACCAATAGGCATACTCATACACATACTGTACCTATACACATCACAGCGTTACAGGCACCAATAGGCATACTCATATACATACTGTACCCATACACATCACAGTGTTACAGGCACCAATAGGCATACTCATATACATACTGTACCTATACACATCACAGCGATACAGGCACCAATAGGCATACTCATATACATACTGTACCTATACACATCACAGCATTACAGGCACCAATAGGCATACTCATACACATACTGTACCTATACAGATCACAGCGTTACAGACACCAATAGGCATACTCATACACATACTGTACCTTTACACATCACAGCATTACAGGCACCAATGCTCATACTCATACACATACTCATACACATCACAGTGTTAGAGACACATCAAGGATGCAACTGGCAATTTAGTCTGCAGCAGAGGTGCAGTGTTTGCTGGAAATTTCTGCTGATGAGAGTGTCTAGGAACAGCTGGATGCAAAACACAAAAATCTTAGATATTTAGTAAAACGTGGGACTGTTTTCTTATACATGCAGCACGTATAAGTAAAAATAGCTGCATTACATACTCGATAAATCTATATGAGGGCTGTTTGTCATCATGCCCAAAACAACCCCAAATAAGCCACAATATAAGGACATTAGTCATAAACTCCACTGTGCTGTACAATTGCGCGTTTCCTATTTTCACTTCAACACAAAAAGTTATACAAAGATGACGCAAGTGCGGTGGGGCCCGAAATGTTAAGTGCAATGTGACCGCAGACCAGCGGGGAGTGGGAGGGGGGATAATCCTGCTCAGGCATGGTGCGAGGCTACTGGGCCAAGTGTGAGTACACACACAGAAACACGATCCTAATGGGCCTCTTGTTTCCTACTGATCCACTGAGATTAAAAGGACCTACTGCAGTGGAACTTAACAAACTGTATAAAACATAACAAAGACTGAAACAAAGGCCTGAGGTCAGACCCTCTGTATGCAGCACACAGTGTTTCTGCAGAGTCTCACCCTCACATCCTGTATGACGACATTTCTGCTTTTCAGAATAAGTGTCTGTCTGAAAATATCTTAGCTGCTTATGTTCATGTGTGAGAAAGAAGGAAGTTACACAGCTCATTAATAACATCAACTTACATGCTTCATTTACATGTATTTCTATACCCAGTGAGCTACAATGATTCTTTGTAAAGTTCAACTATCCATTACAGTGGTACCTCAGTATACGTCCACTTTGAAATAAGTCCAACTTGATATACGTCCTGCTTGGACACGGAAAATTTTGTTTGGTATATGACCTTTGTTTGGAATACGACTCATGTGCTAGAACTTGTATGGGTCATAATGAGTCAGGACACCACGCGCTTCCCTTGTTTACCTCTCAAGACAAAGCCACGACTGCCCACCAGCGTCAGTACGCCAGTTGCTACCATTCAGTGAACAACCCGCGCTATAACTCTCTTTTCATTTGTTTCATCTAATTGCTTTTATATTTATGTATTTTAGTATTAAGCAATGTTTAAGTTATTTTATACAACCCCATCAATATATAATATGCCAATAACAATAGGATTTTTTTTTCATGGGAACGGATTAATCATTTTCCTTATATTTCTTATGGGAAAAATTTGTTTGGTATACATCCTGTTTGGTATAAGTCCAAGGATCTGGAACAGATTAAGGACGTATACCGAGGTATCACTGTATTTGATATTGCCAAATTTGTAAAATTCCTAATATTATTACAATATTTATTCCTGCAAACTGCAGGACAAAGGCAACATGAAAAATGTTTTCCTGCAATTGATAAGAAATACGCAGAAACACACACCGTAAAGATTGTAACCTCTGACAGTATGTACTGGCTTTCACTGCTTTCTGCAGTGTCTCTCCCTCTCAGCTCTTCATTTCACACTTTATATGTGTATCTGTAGAAAACAGCTGTGAGTCACATGAATGACACAAGAAACCAAGCAAGCTGAAGACTTTAATTTTGTTTTATTGTCCCCCCTGCACTTGCATGTTCTCCCCGTGTCAGTGTGGGGTTTCCTCTGGGTTCTCCTGTTTCCCCCCACAGCCCAAAAACATGCTGAGGTTTATTGGAGTTACCATAGGTGTGCATGTGTGTGTGAATGGTGTGTTTTCCCTGCGAGTGGTTGCTGCCCAGACTGTGGGCCATCAGGATCCTGCACAGAATAAGCAGCTATAGAAGATGGATGGATGGATGGTTGGATGTTATGTCTTGCTGAAGTGCTAAACATTCAGCCTTGTGGTTTTGTCACTTCCTGTTTAAAGTGTCCACTCCCCCATCACTCTGCCTGCTGTGTGTGAGAATAGAAACGACCATGACAGTGAAGGTACAGAGGATGAGGAAGTGATTGTCAGTCTCCTCAGATCTGGGCTCAGTGACACACACATGTATGGATCCTCTGATGCTCCTGTTTCTTCTCATTGCTGGGCTCACAGGTGAGTGTCTCTCATTACAGTGGTACTGAGTAGAGATCTCTCTCCTGCTCCTCACAGACTGTCAGCTGCAGTTTGGAGATCATGATGGAGATCTGCTGCTACATCAGAAGAAATTGCTATGGCTACATTCCGGAAACATTTGCAGAGGCTGCATTGAGTATAATACTCTATGAAGTTGTAGATAGTATTTGGATTCTCACTGGTTTTTATATCACTTATATTATTATGTAATTTTTAAAAAGCTTTAACAAAAATATTTTACCAATAAACTGGCAATTACGTCATACATGTACAGTATTTTGTGTTTTCTATTTGTTAGTACAGTGGTACCTCAGTTCTTGAACTCATTAGAACTCGAATTTCTTAGAAGTCCAACCAACCAGTTCGAAAATAATTACCTAAAGCTCGATCTGAATCTCAAACCATGAACGCTGATCAAAGATAACTTGTACGCGCAGAGAAATGAGTCACGCCGCATGTCTCTCAGCAGAAACAAAGGGTAAAGCTTCAGTCTCATCCTCGCAAAACCCCTGATAGGAATATTATTCTTATTTACTCATGTTGGCACAAGGAGCTGATTACTGTATGCATTTTAATCTGGGCTCTTCTCTCATAAAACATAAACTTTGTGCTCTAAGTACAATTTTTAAAGTGTGACCCCAAATATTGCAAATGCCCCCATTTTTAGACAGTGGGGGCAAAAGTTGCCCCACCGCATATATATTGTGTGTATTGTGTGTTCCAACACTGCAGACATGTAAAATCTAGAAAAAGTGTTAAATAATTGTGATTTGGCTGCAGACCATGATACCCATGAATATCATTGTGCACCTTCATGGTGCTAATTGGAACCACAGAACTTGGTGTCTAAAAGGACTCCTGAAGAGGCACTGTGGGAATGTTAGTCAATCGAGATGCTCAGCTCTCTTTTAATCTGTTCTCATTTCATTTTAAAAACAAACGCTATACATTAGTTGGGTATCACTGTCGCCTGAAAGAGTCGTATGTTTCACCATAGCTGTTTAATCATTAGTATAATTATTTAGGTCCTAATGCAGGAAGCACACAGTGTAAAGTGAGGTAAACCTTCAACAGCATGTCAATCCATTGCAGGGCACTGGAAGCTGGAGAAATGCAATGTGAACAGAGGAAGCCTGCAAACTGCACACAGACGCAGTCATGGTCACATTCAAAGCCAACAGTCAGCAGTGCTGAGATGGCAGGGGTATGAGTCAGATATCTAATATCTGTATAAACTAAAGAGACAGAGAGATTTTGGGGAACCACGGCAAGGGCAACAGAAGACATGGGCTTCTGACTATAAGGCATGAAAATCCAACTCAATGTCCCCACTCTACTCACACACCCCTACCCTTAACAACCTGTATCCCCCACACACTCCTCCCACCTATGCAACAATCATTGTTATTAAAAGCCCAACACTGGGCGACTTGTCTCAATGTAACCAGGTTCACTGAATCTACACCTATGGCTGTCCTTTCATGTGCCATCACTACGTGACACCGCTTCAATTCTGGAGCGCTTCGTCACAAAATTAAATCAGTCACGGATCCTCTATTATCCAAAGATCTGTCAAATACTTTTTGAGTTATCACAATAATTAAATCAATTGTCTGGGGCTGTCCTTTTCTTTGATATTGCATGATTAGACATGATTAGAGAGATAGACCAACCTACCTACCTGCACACAGTTCACCATCAAGAAAGGTGTCATGTAGCACGACTGAATGCACTGAAGTGCCGTCTAGAGAGGCAAAAATGTCGCTATTGGCTGCCCTTTACATGGAAAGACATTGACCTGTGGGAGGAAACCGGAGAACTGAGAGGAAACCAGCATAGATACAGGAAGACCATGCAAACTGCCCACAGAAAGCTGGGCCAGATACCGAAACCACAAGCCTGGAGGTGTGAGGCCCCCACGCTGCCCCCAGTCTCTACCAGCTAGAGGGTAACTAGCTCTCCAAATCTGCTGCAGAGTGAAAGACAACCAGGTTTAGCCTTGACCCCTAACACTGATCTTGCCCCCTGATAAGCACTGAGACCTTCTGCAGTAATACATGAAGCTGGGTGTTTAGACCCCTCTGTCTGTACACACAGAAATGACTGATGGCATCCCGGCTGTCTGCTCACATAACCACCTGTGCTGCTGAAATGACACCAGTAAGATCAATCACAGGCCTCATAGAAAACCAAAGGGTACAAGAGGCAGGAGCAGTTTATCTGCACTGACAGTCTTTATATATATCATGCAGTATATTTAGATATTATGTATATAGTTTCAATTACCTGATTCAGGGTACATTTCTAAGAATATAATATGTATTTCCAATTTCCAAGACAAAGATGTTTTTATTAAGACTGCCATAATTCACAACTGACATCATGATCTCCAAACTGCAGCTGACAGTGTGTGAGCAGCAGGAGAGAGATCTCTACTCAGTACCACTGTAATGAGAGACACTCACCTGTGAGCCCAGCAATGAGAAGAAACAGGAGCATCAGAGGATCCATATGTGTGTGTGTGTCACTGAGCCCAGATCTGTGGAGACTGACCCTCACTTCCTCATCCTCTGTACTTTCACTATCTCTGTCGTTTCTATTCTCACACACAGCAGGCAGAGTGAAAGGGGAGTGGACACTTTAAACAGGAAGTGACAAAACCACACGGTTGAATGTTTAGCACCAAATACTTCAGCAAGTCATTCTATTATTATTACTATATGCAGCATAAAACTCATAATAAAATGCATCATAATTTTTCTTTATGCTGCTTGGACACTAAAAGATTTACTATGCACAAGGCATGTATATTTGCTTATGATGACAATAGAATTTGTAGTATTAAACAAGGGAGCCATGGTTTGAACAAAAGAGGCTTTGTGATGCACTTTGTGTGAGAGAATGGAAGGAAATAGCTGTGCAGACACACTCTGACATGGGATTAATGCCTACAGAAGGTCAGGATGACGATAATTATGGGATGTAGTATCTAAGGGGGTAACCCAGGTGATTACACAATCACCTACAAGAAATATTGAGTCATTTGAAGGGAACTTCGATTACATTTTCAGTAATGAACAAAGACCAGTTTATTAGTAATAGTAATAGACAAATTTTAACTAATTATTCTTCCACAGGGCGAAGCTGCAGTGATTTCACTGGGACTGGACACTACCTGAACTGGGTTTAGTGATATCAGGTCAGCTGCCTTCCGCCATCTCCTATTTCAATGTCCAGAGAAAGCGAGCAAAGCAGCTGTGCACTTTGGGGAGTCAATGGAAGAATTTGTGGAGAGTTTTGAGGCACCATGTCGCAGAGAAGTGATGTGTTGAGTGGCCTTCCATGGCTGAGTTCCAGGGAGCCGGACCTTCTGGGCAACAAGAGGGAGCAGTAAGGGCAGGTTGTCTGCGTCACTACAAGAAGCCCAGTAAGGTCTTCCTCTTCCTTGGGCTCCTCCAGTCACTATCGCTCCATGGATCAATTAGTGGACTGTTGACGATCCACTGAGGTACGTAGGCCAGTGGCTTGGGCCAAGGCAGGAGGCTGGGTGCTGGGACCAAAACAGATACCAAGGACTGGGGCTCTGACCCCATCACCACTGGGTCACCTGCAGGAGCAAAGGACACGAATCCCAACAGACGGGGTGTCACAGAGTCTGGGGATCATCCTGCTTAGGGAGTCATTCTGTCATGGCGTGGCAATGACAAGCTAACAAGCTTGGTGGTTACTACCGACAAGGCCTTGATTGTTGGTGATTTTAATATTCATATGGAAAATGAAAGTGATCCAGTAACAAAAGCATTTACTGCCATTCTTGACTCTGTCGGTGTACATCAGAATGTAACTGGGCCAACTCATGCCTGTAACCACACCCTAGACCTGATTCTTAGTCATGGTGTCCTGGTAGAACACATATCAATTATCCCTCAGAATCCTCTACTTTCAGATCATTACCTTTTAACATTTCAAATACAACATAACTCCCCTAAGGCCCCAGACCAGAGGTACGATACTAGACGTTCCATAGCCTCATTATCCGCTGCAACTTTTCTGGAACAGCTCCCACAGTCCTTTAACCTAACCTCTGAAGTGTCATGTGTAAATGAACTTGAACAGGTAACCGTGAACATGGTAGAATCATTTCGTACCACTCTTGATCATGTAGCACCACTCAAGAAAATAAAACATAGGGATAAGAAACCTGCCCCCTGGTACTCTAACCGTACACGTGAACTTAAACAAGCTTCACGAAAGCTAGAACGCAAATGGCGGTCAACAAAATTAGAAGTTTTTAGATTTGCCTGGAAAGAGAGCCTGTCTAAGTATAGACATGCACTAATGACTGCTAGGTCTATGTATCTCTCTAAACTAATAGAAAATAACAAAACCAATCCTAAATTCCTATTTGAAACTGTATCTAGGTTAACAAAGAATCGTTCAATGTTAAACTCACATGTCCCAGAAGCTCTTGGTAGTGATGCCTTTATTGCGTTTTTTAATAATAAAATAACCACGATTAGACATACCATCACGAGCACGCCCACGGTTGCACACAACCACCAATCCTCTGCTAGTGCTAGTGTTATTAGTACTAATGATAACATCTTTGAATGTTTCACTCCTGTAGTGCAGACAGAACTCCTTCAGTTAATTTCCTCTTGCAAACCCACTACTAGCCTTGATGACCCAATACCCACCAATCGACTTAAGGAAATTGCACCACTGATTAGCACTACATTGTTAAACTTGTTAAACTCATCTCTTAGTCTTGGATATGTTCCTAAATCTTTTAAAATGGCTGTTATTAGACCTATCCTAAAGAAACCAAATCTTGAACCTAGTGACTTAGGAAACTATAGACCCATCTCAAATCTTCCCTTCATTTCTAAAATTCTTGAGAAAGTTGTTGCTCACCAGCTGTCCTCCTTTCTTCAAGATAATAATGCTAACGAGCTATATCAGTCTGGTTTCAGACCCAATCATAGCACAGAAACGGCCTTAGTCAAAGTGATAAACGACTTGCTTATGGCTTCCGACCGTGGCTGTATATCGCTATTATTCTTACTGGATCTAACTGCAGCATTCGATACTGTAGACCATAATATTCTTTTGGACCGGTTGGAAACATTGATTGACATTAAAGGGATAGCACTACTGTGGTTTCGTTCGTATTTCACTGATCGTTACCAGTTTGTCCATGTAAAAAATGAGTCATTCATAGCCACTAAAGTAAGATATGGTGTCCCGCAGGGATCAGTGCTGGGCCCCCTACTGTTCAATCTATATATGCTACCGCTTGGTAACATAATTAGAAATTACAGTGTTAATTTTCATTGTTATGCTGATGATACACAATTGTATATATCTGTTAAACCTAGTGACGCATCCCAGCTCTCTTCTTTAGCCGACTGTCTGCTAGACATCCGTTGTTGGATGGCAAGGAATTTCCTCATGTTAAATACTGAAAAAACTGAGGTTCTTTTAATCGGTCCTAAGGAGGCCCGCAATAAGTTTGTAAACCCCAACCCTAGCGGCCTCCCTACTCAATTTAAAACAGTGGTCAGAAATCTTGGTGTCCTGGTAGACTCCGACCTCTGCTTCAGTGCTCACATAAATAGCATTACCAGTACGGCATTTTATCATCTACGGAACATAGCCAAGCTTCGGAAGTTGCTGTCCTTTCAAGATGCAGAAAAACTAATACATGCCTTTATAACTTCTAGATTGGACTACTGCAATGCCCTCCTTTCGGGTTGTCCATCTGGATCCCTACATAAACTTCAGTTAGTACAAAATGCAGCTGCCAGAGTTCTAACAAAAACTAAAAAATTTGATCACATTAGCCCTATCCTGTCTTAAGAACATAAGAACATAAGAACATAAGAAATATACAAACGAGAGGAGGCCATTCGGCCCATCGAGCTCGCTTGGGGAGAACTTAACTAATAGCTCAGAGTTGTTAAAATCTTATCTAGCTCTGATTTAAAGGAACCCAAGGATTCAGCTTGCACTACGTTATCAGGAAGACTATTCCATACTCTGACTACACGCTGTGTAAAGAAGTGTTTCCTTAAATCCAGTTTGAAATGTTCTCCCGCTAATTTCCACCTATGGCCACGAGTTCTTGTATTTGAACTAATGCTGAAGTAACTATTCGGTTGAACAGCATCCAAACCTGTTAGAATCTTATAGACCTGAATCATGTCCCCCCTCAGTCTCCTTTGCTTGAGGCTGAACAGATTTAGCTCAAATAACCTTTCCTCGTATGACATTCCTCTAAGACCAGGAATCATTCTTGTGGCCCTACGCTGCACCTTTTCTAAGGCCGCTATGTCCTTTTTAAGATATGGTGACCAAACCTGTACACAATATTCTAGGTGAGGTCTCACCAAGGAATTGTATAATCTTAGCATTACCTCCCTTGACTTAAACTCCACACACCTGGAGATATACCCCAACATCCTATTGGCCTTTTTTATTGCTTCCCCGCACTGGCGAGAATGAGACATGGAAGCATCTACATACACACCAAGGTCTTTCTCATAATCAGCTACCTTTATTTCAGTAGGTCCCATAAAATACCTGTACTTTATATTTCTGCTCCCTACATGGAGTACCTTACATTTGTCTATGTTAAATTTCATCTGCCAGGTGTCAGCCCAGTCACTAATTAAATTAAGATCCCGCTGTAGCTGCTGAGCCGCTAGTTCAGTATCTGCTACACCACCCACCTTGGTGTCATCTGCAAATTTCACCAGTTTACTGTATATATTGGTGTCTATATCATTTATGTAAATAAGGAACAAAAGTGGTCCTAAAATTGAACCCTGCGGTACCCCACTATGAACGCAGGCCCACTGTGACATCGAGCCTCTTATAACTACTCGCTGCTTCCTATCCGTTAACCAGTTATCAATCCAAGTCGCTACAGTTCCTAAAATACCTGTCGCTTTGAGTTTAAGTGAGAGCCTCTTGTGGGGAACAACATCAAAAGCCTTTTGGAAATCTAAATAGATGACATCATAGGCCTTCTTATCATCAACTTCCTGAGTAGCTTCCTCAAAAAACTCCAACAGATTTGTTAAACAGGATCTACCTCTCCTAAATCCATGCTGGCTATCCCTCAAAATGTTATTTGAGTCCAGGTAATCTACCATTTTCTCTTTGATTATAGCCTCCATAACTTTACCAGTTATACAAGTTAGACTGATTGGCCTATAGTTTGACAAATTACTTCTATCCCCTTTTTTGAAAATGGGCGTTATGTTGGCATGCTTCCAATCAGAAGGTACCACACCTTCAGATAAGGATTTTTGAAACAGTAATGTTAAGGGTTGGCAAATAATATCCCTCATCTCTTTTAACACTATAGGTAAGATGCCATCAGGGCCCTGTGATTTATTTATTTTGAGCTTAGCTAGGCTTTGCAAAACATCAGCTTCAGTTATATATATATTAGTTATAGACGATGTTGGATTAGTAATAAGAACTGGTAAGTTACTAGTGTCCTCAACAGTGAATACCCGTGCAAAACTATCATTGAACTCATTTACTATGTCAATGTCGTTTTCAATTATAAGACCCTTACTATCCTGCAGATTAGTGATTTCAGCTTTTAGAGCTCTTTTAGAGTTAAAATACTGGAAGAAACTTTTAACGTCATCCTTAGCCTCCAATGCGATCTTCCTTTCGACATTCCTTTTAGCTCGTCTAATGTCATTTTTTAACTCAGCCTGTAGATTTAGATACTCTTGCTTTATTATGTCATCATCAGTTATTTTCCATCTCTGGAACAAAGCCCTTTTCCTCCTTACTTTATACTTTATGTCCCTATTAAACCACCTAGGTTGCAATTTCCTTGATTTATTCTTGTTAGAAACAGGTATGAAGTCCTCTTGTACTTGCAATAATGTGCTTTTAAAAAATCCCCATGCCTCTTCAACAGTTTTGTTAATTAACTCCATCCAGTTCACAGTTTCTAGTTTTAATCTCATACAATTGAAGTTAGCCTTCCTAACATTATATATTTTTGATTTGGACTTTGCTCTTCGGGCACTAAACTTAACCTCAAATTTAGCCATGTTATGATCGCTACTGTCAAGTGGTTCTAAAACATCTAATTTACCAATCCTGTCCTGGTTATTAGACAAAACAAGATCAAGAATGGCATCTCCCCTGGTAGGGGTGTTAACAAACTGAGTAAAAAAACAATCCTGTACTAATCCCACCATGTCAAGTTCATTTTCAGAAGAGCCAGCAACAATGTCCCACTGCATCCCCGGTAGATTAAAATCACCCATAACTACCACATCATTTTTATTGCTCATAATCCTAATATCACTGTATAACAATCTGCTTTCCTCAACAGCTACATTGGGTGCTCTGTAACAAACACCGACAATTAGGCTATTTGAGTTTGTAGCATCTAATTTTACCCATATAGCTTCCGTACTTTTACTTATATCAGTAAGCTCCCTTGCCTGCAAGTTTTCCTTTACATATACTGCAACACCACCTCCCTTCTTACCTATACGGTCTTTACGGAACAATGTGTAACCATCCATATTATATTCTTCTCCATCCTTATCACTCAACCACGTTTCAGTTATTGCTATAATATCATAAGAGTCTGATGAGATAAGAGCCTCTAAATCATGAATTTTATTCCTAATACTCCTGGCGTTTAAATACAGACAACAAAGGGTAGGCCTATTACAGTGCCTACTTATAATATGATTTTTTGGGGCTTTCCGTTTCCCCCCAGTTACATACTTCCCTGCACTGGCTACCGGTCAAGTTTAGGATTGACTACAAATTATTACTATTGACTTACAAAACTCTGAATGGCCTTGCACCACAATATCTCAATGATCTTCTGGTCCCTTACAACCCTCCTCGCCTGCTTCGTTCACAAGGAGCAGGATATCTATTAGTTCCTGAAGTAGACAGGGCTACGGCAGGCTGCAGAGCATTCTCTTACAGAGCTCCGCAGCTGTGGAATGGTCTCCCGGCGGATGTGCGGGATTCAGGCACACTCTCGCTTTTCAAGTCTAGATTAAAAACGCACTTGTATAGCTTAGCGTATAGGAAACCTAGTTCTGGTTCCAGCTAGTCGCTCACTCCCAGTCAGACTAACAGTATGAGGTGAAGAGCTGGGTGGGGATCGGTGTCATTGGCTTTGGATAAACTGAGGCGTCAGTGCTGTCACTCTGGCTCTACACTAGAGTGCTGATGTTCAGGGAGTCCCCATGCCTGTGTTCCCGCCTGTCTCTCCCTATTTCTCATGCTGCTATACCCAGATCTGCCGGAGCCTAGACGAATATTGCACTCGATCGTTTTGCTTGCACTGCCTCTGGTTTCCTCAACTCTGGCTAATACACAATTATTCTTACTTCCTCCCTCACCCCTTCTGGGGTGTGCTCCCTGGAGCACAATGTCGTTGAAGAGTTTATGCCTCTGCGGCCTGCAAGACAACTACCTCCACCTCCGGCACCTACCCTCCAACCTGCCTGCCCTTGGCTCAACACGATGCCTCGCCATCCACCCTGCGGCTGTGTGTCTATTAATCCTGCCATCGTGCATCAAGCACCACGTGCCTGCACCGGTCGGCCGCTGCATTGAGACATATATTTCAACCCCTGTATTAGCTTAGTCATTTCATCTTGTCTGTATTAGCTTAGTCATTTCATCTTGTTTGTTTGACTCATCTGCTGGCCCCTGGAGGATGGGCTCCCCCTTTGGGTCTGGTTCCTCCCAAGGTTTCTTCCTCTTAGGGAGTTTTTCCTTGCCACCATTGCCTTTGGCTTACTCAATGGGGGGTCCTTACGAGGCAGAAATGTAAAGATCATTGAGACAATGTAATGTTGTGATAATGCGCTATATAAATAAAATTGAATTGAATTGAATGACAGAGACTGCAGAACTATTCAACTGCTCCAGTTACTTCTTTAATCCAATTTATGATATTTGTAAACATTCTTTAATAGACATTACCACCAAAATTCCTGTAGTAATTAACAGCTATTTTAGAGCAGAATTCACAAAGAAGCGAAACGGTGAGCTCAGCGTGTGTACAGACCCTAAACCACTGAATAAAGCACTGAAGAGGAACCATTTTCCTCTCCCTACCATTGATGACATCTTGCTAGATCTAAAGAAGCTTTTCAGTGTGTGACATCAGAAATGGCTGTTGGCATGTCAAGCTGGAGGAAAACTTCAGCTACCCGACCACTTTCTCGCCCCCTTGTGGCAGGTACAGGTGGCTGTGCATACCTATGGGCATCAGCACTGCTCCAGAGATTTTCCAAAGATGACTGAGCCCTGGAACGGCTTGGAGGGAGTTCATGTGATTACAGATGGCATTTCAATCACAGGTGAGGGAGACACAATGGAACTGGCAGAGAAAGATCGTGACAGAACACTGACGTAATTTATAGACAGATGTACTGAGGAAAACATCAAGCTAAATGTAAACTAAGACTGAGACAGACGCTGTTCCATTCATAGGATATTTACTGACAGTGGATGGACTTCAAATTGATCCAGAAAAAGGCAAAGCAATCCAGCAGATGCCCAAAGCAGGGGGGCAAAGACTCCTAAAAATGGTAAATTTCTTAGCCAAGTTTTGCAGCCACCGTTCAGACCAGTGTGAGCCTCTGCGACAATTGACCCATGAAGGCAGTTTGTGGGAGTGGACAGACATTCAGGATGCTGCATTCTCCAAAATCAGAGAGTCCATTGTGAATGCACCGGTACTGAAATATTATGATCCCAAGGAAGACTTGATTCTCCAGTGTGATGCTTCAGACACCAGTTTGGGTGCAGCTGTGATACAATGCAGGAAACCAGTGGCTTTTGGGAGCAGAGCACTCATGCAAACTGAGCAAGGATATGCTCAGATAGAAAAGGAGCCTCTAACAATAGATACTTCATTGATGCCTGTGGAAAGATTCTCTTTATCCTTCCCCCAAACTGCTCTCCTTAGGCAAAGGGGAACCCGGCTGTGAAGGGCAGCCACCCATGGCAGTGCCCAGGAAGCTGGGGGTTAAGGGCCTCATTTAAAGCAGCCACAGACATGCTGAGGTTGGGCTTGAACCAGTGACTTTCCAATCACAGCCACAGAGGCTTAACCCACTGAGCCACACACTGCCTCCAGTGCTTCCCTATTCTGTATGGCATGGAGAAGCTTCACCAGTGTACCTTCATTGCGTGCACATAAGAGGCTGCAATGCATACTGCTGCATCTACAGTGGTCTGACATGTAACCTGCTACCAACAGGAGCGACCCGATCATGCAGGTAGATTACAGTGGACCAGTGTCTAGGTTTGTAGGGAGAGGTAAGGATTGGAGAGTCGGACACAATGAATAGCAAGGGCCTCAGTTAACTTCAGATATCAATGTATTTCAAGATAATTTACTGAAAGAGACACAAAAATCACATTTAAATTTGACAGCAAGAAGTCTTTGGACAATCAGTTCAACTTTGTACAATAGCACCTCCGAAAAGTTTCTCTCTGTCTTTCTTGCTAGTTATTTCTCTTTACCCCCCAGTCAAGGAGGAATCAAATGCAGAAGCACATTGTACAGTAGGAGATGTAAGGTGCAACACACATTAAAAGCTGTTTTTGTGTGAACATTATAAAACAGATTAATACATATTAAGCAGTTTGAAACTTTACATTCAGACCTACATCAGTCAGAAAAAGCAGGCGATGACCAGCCCAACCAGCAGCTCCATCTCTGATTGTACAGAATCCCTTGTCAGGGTAACTTCTGAAGTCATGACTAAACTAATTTACAGCTTCACCAGTTATATTAAACTGATCATTGAGGAGGGAAATAAGTCAAGCCTCACAGTGAAGCCATAAAACATACGGGGGTTAAATGTATTACACTTTTTTCCAATCATTTTGACGCGTGTCTCAATACCATGTCCACTTTTTACCTTGTCCACTTAACACATGCACCATAAAATTGGACTATGTGAGCTAAACTATGTATGCTTTTGCATTGCTTTGACACAATATGCATTCAATCACCACTTCCCCCAAATTTCATGAATACTTCTCTCAGTCAGTGTTTGCCACCAGCAAAACTTTGTACAACTACAGCACTTTACAATGCTTGAAGCTGGAAAGCTGAATGAAAACACATACCTGCCTATAATTTCAGCTAAGCACCTATCTAGTAATTTGTGAGGTTAGTGCCAATTTGCCATATGTGCAAATCTTTGGATTGGCATTTTCCATTGCCATTTTTCTTTAGCTAGTGAAAAATGGATGCAGTAAGAGGCAGAGGAAGAGCAAGAAGACACAAACGGAGAGGAAGAGGAAGAATCTTGGCTACTGATGAAATCAGAGCCACAGTATTTGACCATGTTGGAAATCATGGTCTGTCCCTGAGGAAAGTGGGTCTAAGAGTTCCACTCCACCTGCCTAGATCCACAGAGGCATCAATTGTCAGGATTTTCAGGCAAAGCAACAGGTACTATACACTATTTAGAGCATTCTGACTGAAGGCATTTGATTGGTGTATATATTACTGTAGTGGTGTGATTTGAGGAAAGTCTCCAGGAAAAAACTGATGCATCGATGCACGTTTGTCTTTACTGTAACCCACTACTGTAGGATTTAGCATTTACCTCCCACAGGAGGGAGAGGAAGAATTTACTGGTATCTGTGATTGTGTGGGACAATGTGGCCTTTCATCATTCCCGCCAAGTCACAGAGTGGTTTGTAGCCCATCCCTGGATGATGTCATTATTCTTGCCACCATACTCTCCATTCCTCAACCCGACTGAAGGATTTTTTTCTGCATGGGGATGGAAGGTATATGACCATCGGCCACATGATCAGATGTCGCTTTTAGATGCAATGGCTGCTGGGTGTGTGGACATCCATGTGGAGGACATCCAGAGCTGGATAAGACACTCAAAGAGATTTTTTCCTTGGTGTATTGCAAGAGAAAATATTCAGTGTGATGTCGATGAAAATTTATGGCCAAATGCAAGGGACCAAATGGATTAGTCCAGGACAACAGTATACTTAACTGTATACAGTCAAACTTTGCTATTTGGCTATGTTTGTTTTGTTTTTTTCTGTATTGAATGTAATGTACTTTCAGTAGGTGGCTGTAATGTATTTTTCTTTTCCAGTGTATTGCGCAGCTGAATTTATTTACTGTATTATTTGTTTGTATTACAATGTTTACTGTAAGAAATGGCATACGTTTTTCTTTTACTTTGCAATAAACGTGTGAAAATATAGGATACAACAACACATCATATATATGCATTTTGCAGCGCTTCAAGTTGTTTGTGTTTTTTCATGCATTGTTCTTTGTGTGACAAAGTCGTCTTGTGAGAGAGTGCGTGTGCTATAGGTTTGGCAGCGTGTGTCACTTTTGGGTGAAGTGTGAAGTGTTCTGGTGGTTTTAGTGCATATTGCACCGAAAGTTAACTGATATGCTCAGGTGCATGTTTGTAAAGTTCACAGTGTGAAGTGTTTTGAAAAAGTGGACATGGTATTGAGACAAGTGTGAAAATGATTGGAAAACACTGTAATATTGACTTATGTAGTTGAATTTTGTTTATCCACTAGAGGGCAGTCACACACTGGAGATTCCCTAATTAAGATGATAAGATAAGATAAAATAAGATAAGATAAGATACTCCTTTATTAGTCCCACAAGTGGGAAATTTGCATTGTCACGGGAGAAAGTGGACAGTACAAGAATATCCATCCGCTTATCCGAGGTCGGGTCGCGGGGGCAGCAGTCTCAGCAGGGAAACCCAGACTTCCCTCTCCCCGGCCACTTCATCCAGATCCTCTGGGGGAATCCCGAGGCGTTCCCAGGCCAGCCGAGAGACATAGTCCCTCCAGCATGTCCTGGGTCTTCCCCGGGGCCTCCTCCCAGTGGGACATGCCCGGAACACCTCCAGGGAGGCGTCCAGGAGGCATCCTGACCAGATGCCCAAGCCACCTCATCTGGCTCCTCTCGATGCGGAGGAGTAGCGACTCTACTCTGAGTCTCTCCCGAATGACCGAGCTCCTCACCCTATCTCTAAGGGAGAGCCCAGCCACCCTGCGGAGGAAACTCATTTTGGCCGCTTGCACTCGCGATCTCGTTCTTTCGGTCACTACCCACAGCTCGTGACCATAGGTGAGGGTAGGAACGTAGATCGACTGGTAAATCGAGAGCTTCGCCTTTTGGCTCAGCTCCTTCTTTACCTTGACAGACCGATGCAGCGCCCGCATCACTGTGGACACCGCAACGATCCGCCTGTAGATCTCCCGCTCCATCGTCCCCCCACTCGTGAACAAGACCCCGAGATACTTAAACTCCTCCACTTGGGGAAGGACCCCATCCCCGACCCAGAGAGAGCATTCTACCCTTTTCCGGCTGAGGACCATGGTCTCGGATTTGGAGGTGCTGATTCTCATCCCAACCGCTTCACACTCGGTTGCGAACTGTCGCAGCGAGAGCTGAAGGTCACGGTCCGATGAGGCCAACAGGACCTCATCATCTGCAAAAGGCAGAGACCTAATCCTGAGGTCACCAAGCCGGACACCCTCAACGCCCTGGCTGGGTGTGATACAGTAACTCAGGCCCCTACTTTCCCTCAGCTCTCTGCCTTTCAGTCAGCCATTCGCTGTGCTCATAGGCTGTACGGCCGTCAGAAAACTCTTCACGTCCCCCTCCTATTATCATGCACTTTGACTTTTCTGACTTTTTGTAGGAGAATCTCTTTTTTTACCAATATTTTAGTGCTAAAACAGCTGCAGATAGGAAAGCGATGAACGCCCCGATCAGGGCAGTGAAGGAGTTGAGGCTTACACAAGTTTTATATGATACTCCTGAGCAGGGGCGGATTAACGCACAGGCTAGATATGGCTTAAGCCTAGGGGCCCCACGTGTGCCAGCCTGCAAGGGGGCCCCCATTGGCGCGGAGGGGGGCGGGGTTGGGGGGCCCACGGACTACTGTAGCCTAGGGGCCTCTGTGCACCTTAATCCGCCCCTGCTCCTGAGGATGTGAATATTACCATGGATGACTTCCAGTATCTTGGAACTCTCCCTATTTAACGCCATTGAACTGCACCGAGTTCGCCGGCCAATTCCTGCAGGTCACCATGATCGCTATGGGCTGCTGTGCAATGTGCTTCCCTGTAGCAGCTCTGATTGCTTTGTTTGCCCATCCAGGAGTTGCTGTCTCCACCCCAGTTATTAATCACAAAATTGCATGACTGTTACATTGTTGCTGTTGTTTAATTAAATGTCCAACCTGCCCCTTAAATTTTCACTCTCGATTCTGGGGCTGATGCTCACCACAGGTTCTGCTGTATCCTGTCTGAGTTGGGGGAAGTAAGATCTGTTTGGCTGCTGCTTATGCCCCCACCCCCACAAAGCTCATTCTTCCTGGACCTATCTAGCCATATCCTTAAACTCCATGATTATGAGCTCATTACAGGAACAGATGCCAAAGTTGTCCATGACCCAGTCCTGGATAAATCCGCTTCTCTCTTAGGTAGTCAGGTATCCCCTCTAGTCACTCAAATACTTTATTTTTTGCAACAACAAACTGCAGGTGTTGCTAAGTTGGAGTCTTGATTGGGTTTTTTTGAAGATCCAGAAGAACCACATGATTTGAATTCTCTCCTTGTCGAAGGAGATGGTGAGCCAACCACTGAGAACCACTTCTTAAGAAGAAGTGCTCTTACCACGACCCCGGTCTGGTAGGACAGAAGATGCACCCAGACTGTTCTGAAAAAAAAAAAGATCTCTTGTTTAAAAGGAAAATTTGACCATTTCAGACAAGGACTAATTGATTGAATGTATTGGTGTTTCATCTGTTCACATTTTATTTTACAATGCAGGTTTAAATGTGATTTTTGTGTCTCTTTCAGTAAATTATCTTGAAATACATTGGTATCTGAAGTTAACTGAGGCCCTTGCTATTCATTGTGTCCGACTCTCCAATCCTTACCTCTCCCTACAAACCTAGACACTGGTCCACTGCAATCTACCTGCGTGATCAGGTCGCTCCTGTTGGTAGCAGGTTACATGTCAGACCACTGTAGATGCAGCAGTATGCATTGCAGCCTCTTATGTGCATGCAATGAAGGTACACTGGTGAAGCTTCTCCATGCCATACAGAATAGGGAAGCACTGGAGGCAGTGTGTGGCTCAGTGGGTTAAGCCTCTGTGGCTGTGATTGGAAAGTCACTGGTTCAAGCCCAATCTCAGCATGTCTGTGGCTGCTTTAAATGAGGCCCTTAACCCCCAGCTTCCTGGGCACTGCCATGGGTGGCTGCCCTTCACAGCCAGGTTCCCCTTTGCCTAAGGAGAGCAGTTTGGGGGAAGGATAAAGAGAATCTTTCCACAGGCATCAATGAAGTATCTATTGTTAGAGGCTCCTTTTCTATCTGAGCATATCCTTGTTCAGTTTGCATGAGTGCTCTGCTCCCAAAAGCCACTGGTTTCCTGCATTGTATCACAGCTGCACCCAAACTGGTGTCTGAAGCATCACACTGGAGAATCAAGTCTTCCTTGGGATCATAATATTTCAGTACCGGTGCATTCACAATGGACTCTCTGATTTTGGAGAATGCAGCATCCTGAATGTCTGTCCACTCCCACAAACTGCCTTCATGGGTCAATTGTCGCAGAGGCTCACACTGGTCTGAACGGTGGCTGCAAAACTTGGCTAAGAAATTTACCATTTTTAGGAGTCTTTGCCCCCCTGCTTTGGGCATCTGCTGGATTGCTTTGCCTTTTTCTGGATCAATTTGAAGTCCATCCACTGTCAGTAAATATCCTATGAATGGAACAGCGTCTGTCTCAGTCTTAGTTTACATTTAGCTTGATGTTTTCCTCAGTACATCTGTCCATAAATTACGTCAGTCTTCTGTCACGATCTTTCTCTGCCAGTTCCATTGTGTCTCCCTCACCTGTGATTGAAATGCCATCTGTAATCACATGAACTCCCTCCAAGCCGTTCCAGGGCTCAGTCATCTTTGGAAAATCTCTGGAGCAGTGCTGATGCCCATAGGTATGCACAGCCACCTGTACCTGCCACAAGGGGGCGAGAAAGTGGTCGGGTAGCTGAAGTTTTCCTCCAGCTTGACATGCCAACAGCCATTTCTGATGTCACACACTGAAAAGCTTCTTTAGATCTAGCAAGATGTCATCAATGGTAGGGAGAGGAAAATGGTTCCTCTTCAGTGCTTTATTCAGTGGTTTAGGGTCTGTACACACGCTGAGCTCACCGTTTGGCTTCTTTGTGAATTTTGCTCTAAAATAGCTGTTAATTACTACAGGAATTTTGGTGGTAATGTCTATTAAAGAATGTTTACAAATATCATAAATTGGATTAAAGAAGTAACTGGAGCAGTTGAATAGTTCTGCAGTCTCTGTCATTCAATTCAATTCAATTTTATTTATATAGCGCATTATCACAACATTACATTGTCTCAATGCGCTTTACATTTCTGCCTCGTAAGGACCCCCCATTGAGTAAGCCAAAGGCAACGGTGGCAAGGAAAAACTCCCTAAGAGGAAGAAACCTTGGGAGGAACCAGACCCAAAGGGGGAGCCCATCCTCCAGGGGCCAGCAGATGAGTCAAACAAACAAGATGAAATGACTAAGCTAATACAGACAAGATGAAATGACTAAGCTAATACAGGGGTTGAAATATATGTCTCAATGCAGCGGCCGACCGGTGCAGGCACGTGGTGCTTGATGCACGATGGCAGGATTAATAGACACACAGCCGCAGGGTGGATGGCGAGGCATCGTATTGAGCCAAGGGCAGGCAGGTTGGAGGGTAGGTGCCGGAGGTGGAGGTAGTTGTCTTGCAGGCCGCAGAGGCATAAACTCTTCAACGACATTGTGCTCCATGGAGCACACCCTAGAAGGGGTGAGGGAGGAAGTAAGAATAATTGTGTATTAGCCAGAGTTGAGGAAACCAGAGGCAGTGCAAGCAAAACGATCGAGTGCAATATTCGTCTAGGCTCCGGCAGATCTGGGTATAGCAGCATGAGAAAGAGGCAGAGACAGGCGGGAACACAGGCATGGGGACTCCCTGAACATCAGCACTCTAGTGTAAAGCTAGAGTGACAGCACTGACGCCTCAGTTTATCCAAAGCCAATGACACCGATCCCCACCCAGCTCTTCACCTCATACTGTTAGTCTGACTGGGAGTGAGCGACTAGCTGGAACCAGAACTAGGTTTCCTATACGCTAAGCTATACAAGTGCGTTTTTAATCTAGACTTGAAAAGCGAGAGTGTGCCTGAATCCCGCACATCCGCCGGGAGACCATTCCACAGCTGCGGAGCTCTGTAAGAGAATGCTCTGCAGCCTGCCGTAGCCCTGTCTACTTTAGGAACTAATAGATATCCTGCTCCTTGTGAACGAAGCAGGCGAGGAGGGTTGTAAGGGACCAGAAGATCATTGAGATATTGTGGTGCAAGGCCATTCAGAGTTTTGTAAGTCAATAGTAATAATTTGTAGTCAATCCTAAACTTGACCGGTAGCCAGTGCAGGGAAGACAGGATAGGGCTAATGTGATCAAATTTTTTAGTTTTTGTTAGAACTCTGGCAGCTGCATTTTGTACTAACTGAAGTTTATGTAGGGATCCAGATGGACAACCCGAAAGGAGGGCATTGCAGTAGTCCAATCTAGAAGTTATAAAGGCATGTATTAGTTTTTCTGCATCTTGAAAGGACAGCAACTTCCGAAGCTTGGCTATGTTCCGTAGATGATAAAATGCCGTACTGGTAATGCTATTTATGTGAGCACTGAAGCAGAGGTCGGAGTCTACCAGGACACCAAGATTTCTGACCACTGTTTTAAATTGAGTAGGGAGGCCGCTAGGGTTGGGGTTTACAAACTTATTGCGGGCCTCCTTAGGACCGATTAAAAGAACCTCAGTTTTTTCAGTATTTAACATGAGGAAATTCCTTGCCATCCAACAACGGATGTCTAGCAGACAGTCGGCTAAAGAAGAGAGCTGGGATGCGTCACTAGGTTTAACAGATATATACAATTGTGTATCATCAGCATAACAATGAAAATTAACACTGTAATTTCTAATTATGTTACCAAGCGGTAGCATATATAGATTGAACAGTAGGGGGCCCAGCACTGATCCCTGCGGGACACCATATCTTACTTTAGTGGCTATGAATGACTCATTTTTTACATGGACAAACTGGTAACGATCAGTGAAATACGAACGAAACCACAGTAGTGCTGTCCCTTTAATGTCAATCAATGTTTCCAACCGGTCCAAAAGAATATTATGGTCTACAGTATCGAATGCTGCAGTTAGATCCAGTAAGAATAATAGCGATATACAGCCACGGTCGGAAGCCATAAGCAAGTCGTTTATCACTTTGACTAAGGCCGTTTCTGTGCTATGATTGGGTCTGAAACCAGACTGATATAGCTCGTTAGCATTATTATCTTGAAGAAAGGAGGACAGCTGGTGAGCAACAACTTTCTCAAGAATTTTAGAAATGAAGGGAAGATTTGAGATGGGTCTATAGTTTCCTAAGTCACTAGGTTCAAGATTTGGTTTCTTTAGGATAGGTCTAATAGCAGCCATTTTAAAAGATTTAGGAACATATCCAAGACTAAGAGATGAGTTTAACAAGTTTAACAATGTAGTGCTAATCAGTGGTGCAATTTCCTTAAGTCGATTGGTGGGTATTGGGTCATCAAGGCTAGTAGTGGGTTTGCAAGAGGAAATTAACTGAAGGAGTTCTGTCTGCACTACAGGAGTGAAACATTCAAAGATGTTATCATTAGTACTAATAACACTAGCACTAGCAGAGGATTGGTGGTTGTGTGCAACCGTGGGCGTGCTCGTGATGGTATGTCTAATCGTGGTTATTTTATTATTAAAAAACGCAATAAAGGCATCACTACCAAGAGCTTCTGGGACATGTGAGTTTAACATTGAACGATTCTTTGTTAACCTAGATACAGTTTCAAATAGGAATTTAGGATTGGTTTTGTTATTTTCTATTAGTTTAGAGAGATACATAGACCTAGCAGTCATTAGTGCATGTCTATACTTAGACAGGCTCTCTTTCCAGGCAAATCTAAAAACTTCTAATTTTGTTGACCGCCATTTGCGTTCTAGCTTTCGTGAAGCTTGTTTAAGTTCACGTGTACGGTTAGAGTACCAGGGGGCAGGTTTCTTATCCCTATGTTTTATTTTCTTGAGTGGTGCTACATGATCAAGAGTGGTACGAAATGATTCTACCATGTTCACGGTTACCTGTTCAAGTTCATTTACACATGACACTTCAGAGGTTAGGTTAAAGGACTGTGGGAGCTGTTCCAGAAAAGTTGCAGCGGATAATGAGGCTATGGAACGTCTAGTATCGTACCTCTGGTCTGGGGCCTTAGGGGAGTTATGTTGTATTTGAAATGTTAAAAGGTAATGATCTGAAAGTAGAGGATTCTGAGGGATAATTGATATGTGTTCTACCAGGACACCATGACTAAGAATCAGGTCTAGGGTGTGGTTACAGGCATGAGTTGGCCCAGTTACATTCTGATGTACACCGACAGAGTCAAGAATGGCAGTAAATGCTTTTGTTACTGGATCACTTTCATTTTCCATATGAATATTAAAATCACCAACAATCAAGGCCTTGTCGGTAGTAACCACCAAGCTTGTTAGCTTGTCATTGCCACGCCATGACAGAATGACTCCCTAAGCAGGATGATCCCCAGACTCTGTGACACCCCGTCTGTTGGGATTCGTGTCCTTTGCTCCTGCAGGTGACCCAGTGGTGATGGGGTCAGAGCCCCAGTCCTTGGTATCTGTTTTGGTCCCAGCACCCAGCCTCCTGCCTTGGCCCAAGCCACTGGCCTACGTACCTCAGTGGATCGTCAACAGTCCACTAATTGATCCATGGAGCGATAGTGACTGGAGGAGCCCAAGGAAGAGGAAGACCTTACTGGGCTTCTTGTAGTGACGCAGACAACCTGCCCTTACTGCTCCCTCTTGTTGCCCAGAAGGTCCAGCTCCCTGGAACTCAACCATGGAAGGCCACTCAACACATCACTTCTCTGCGACATGGTGCCTCAAAACTCTCCACAAATTCTTCCATTGACTCCCCAAAGTGCACAGCTGCTTTGCTCGCTTTCTCTGGACATTGAAATAGGAGATGGCGGAAGGCAGCTGACCTGATATCACTAAACCCAGTTCAGGTAGTGTCCAGTCCCAGTGAAATCACTGCAGCTTCGCCCTGTGGAAGAATAATTAGTTAAAATTTGTCTATTACTATTATTAATAAACTGGTCTTTGTTCATTACTGAAAATGTAATCGAAGTTCCCTTCAAATGACTCAATATTTCTTGTAGGTGATTGTGTAATCACCTGGGTTACCCCCTTAGATACTACATCCCATAATTATCGTCATCCTGACCTTCTGTAGGCATTAATCCCATGTCAGAGTGTGTCTGCACAGCTATTTCCTTCCATTCTCTCACACAAAGTGCATCACAAAGCCTCTTTTGTTCAAACCATGGCTCCCTTGTTTAATACTACAAATTCTATTGTCATCATAAGCAAATATACATGCCTTGTGCATAGTAAATCTTTTAGTGTCCAAGCAGCATAAAGAAAAATTATGATGCATTTTATTATGAGTTTTATGCTGCATATAGTAATAATAATAGAATGACTTGCTGAAGTATTTGGTGCTAAACATTCAACCGTGTGGTTTTGTCACTTCCTGTTTAAAGTGTCCACTCCCCTTTCACTCTGCCTGCTGTGTGTGAGAATAGAAACGACAGAGATAGTGAATGTACAGAGGATGAGGAAGTGAGGGTCAGTCTCCACAGATCTGGGCTCAGTGACACACACATGTATGGATCCTCTGATGCTCCTGTTTCTTCTCATTGCTGGGCTCACAGATGAGTGTCTCTCATTACAGTGGTACTGAGTAGAGATCTCTCTCCTGCTGCTCACACACTGTCAGCTGCAGTTTGGAGATCATGATGTCAGTTGTGAATTATGGCAGTCTTAATAAAAACATCTTTGTCTTGGAAATTGGAAATACATATTATATTCTTAGAAATGTACCCTGAATCAGGTAATTGAAACTATATACATAATATCTAAATATACTGCATGATATATATAAAGACTGTCAGTGCAGATAAACTGCTCCTGTCTCTTGTACCCTTTGGTTTTCTGTGAGGCCTGTGATTGATCTTACTGGTGTCATTTCAGCAGCACAGGTGGTTATGTGAGCAGACAGCCGGGATGCCATCAGTCATTTCTGTGTGTACAGACAGAGGGGTCTAAACACCCAGCTTCATGTATTACTGCAGAAGGTCTCAGTGCTTATCAGGGGGCAAGATCAGTGTTAGGGGTCAAGGCTAAACCTGGTTGTCTTTCACTCTGCAGCAGATTTGGAGAGCTAGTTACCCTCTAGCTGGTGGAGACTGGGGGCAGCGTGGGGGCCTCACACCTCCAGGCTTGTGGTTTCGGTATCTGGCCCAGCTTTCAGTGGGCAGTTTGCATGGTCTTCCTGTATCTATGCTGGTTTCCTCTCAGTTCTCCGGTTTCCTCCCACAGGTCAATGTCTTTCCATGTAAAGGGCAGCCAATAGCGACATTTTTGCCTCTCTAGACGGCACTTCAGTGCATTCAGTCGTGCTACATGACACCTTTCTTGATGGTGAACTGTGTGCAGGTAGGTAGGTTGGTCTATCTCTCTAATCATGTCTAATCATGCAATATCAAAGAAAAGGACAGCCCCAGACAATTGATTTAATTATTGTGATAACTCAAAAAGTATTTGACAGATCTTTGGATAATAGAGGATCCGTGACTGATTTAATTTTGTGACGAAGCGCTCCAGAATTGAAGCGGTGTCACGTAGTGATGGCACATGAAAGGACAGCCATAGGTGTAGATTCAGTGAACCTGGTTACATTGAGACAAGTCGCCCAGTGTTGGGCTTTTAATAACAATGATTGTTGCATAGGTGGGAGGAGTGTGTGGGGGATACAGGTTGTTAAGGGTAGGGGTGTGTGAGTAGAGTGGGGACATTGAGTTGGATTTTCATGCCTTATAGTCAGATGCCCATGTCTTCTGTTGTCCTTGCCGTGGTTCCCCAAAATCTCTCTGTCTCTTTAGTTTATACAGATATTAGATATCTGACTCATACCCCTGCCATCTCAGCACTGCTGACTGTTGGCTTTGAATGTGACCATGACTGCGTCTGTGTGCAGTTTGCAGGCTTCCTCTGTTCACATTGCATTTCTCCAGCTTCCAGTGCCCTGCAATGGACTGACATGCTGTTGAAGGTTTACCTCACTTTACACTGTGTGCTTCCTGCATTAGGACCTAAATAATTATACTAATGATTAAACAGCTATGGTGAAACATACGACTCTTTCAGGCGACAGTGATACCCAACTAATGTATAGCGTTTGTTTTTAAAATGAAATGAGAACAGATTAAAAGAGAGCTGAGCATCTCGATTGACTAACATTCCCACAGTGCCTCTTCAGGAGTCCTTTTAGACACCAAGTTCTGTGGTTCCAATTAGCACCATGAAGGTGCACAATGATATTCATGGGTATCATGGTCTGCAGCCAAATCACAATTATTTAACACTTTTTCTAGATTTTACATGTCTGCAGTGTTGGAACACACAATACACACAATATATATGCGGTGGGGCAACTTCTGCCCCCACTGTCTAAAAATGGGGGCATTTGCAATATTTGGGGTCACACTTTAAAAATTGTACTTAGAGCACAAAGTATATGTTTTATGAGAGAAGAGCCCAGATTAAAATGCATACAGTCATCAGCACCTTGTGCCAACATGAGTAAATAAGAATAATATTCCTATCAGGGGTTTTGCGAGGATGAGACTGAAGCTTTACCCTTTGTTTCTGCTGAGAGACGTGCGGCGTGACTCATTTCCCTGCGCGTACAAGTTATCTTTGATCAGCGTTCACGGTTTGAGATTCAGATCGAGCTTTAGGTAATTATTTTCGAACTGGTTGGTTGGACTTTTAAGAAATTCGAGTTCTAATGAGTTTGAGAACTGAGGTACCACTGTACTAACAAATACAAAACACAAAATACTGTACATGTATGACGTAATTGCCAGTTTATTGGTAAAATATTTTTGTTAAAGCTTTTTAAAAATTACATAATAATATAAGTGATATAAAAACCAGTGAGAATCCAAATACTATCTACAACTTCATAGAGTATTATACTCAATGCAGCCTCTGCAAATGTTTCCGGAATGTAGCCATAGCAATTTCTTCTGATGTAGCAGCAGATCTCCATCATGATCTCCAAACTGCAGCTGACAGTCTGTGAGGAGCAGGAGAGAGATCTCTACTCAGTACCACTGTAATGAGAGACACTCACCTGTGAGCCCAGCAATGAGAAGAAACAGGAGCATCAGAGGATCCATACATGTGTGTGTCACTGAGCCCAGATCTGAGGAGACTGACAATCACTTCCTCATCCTCTGTACCTTCACTGTCATGGTCGTTTCTATTCTCACACACAGCAGGCAGAGTGATGGGGGAGTGGACACTTTAAACAGGAAGTGACAAAACCACAAGGCTGAATGTTTAGCACTTCAGCAAGACATAACATCCAACCATCCATCCATCCATCTTCTATAGCTGCTTATTCTGTGCAGGATCCTGATGGCCCACAGTCTATCCTGGAAGCTATGGCATAAGGCCGGGAATAACCCAGCATGGGGCTGCAACCACTCGCAGGGCAAACACACCATTCACACACACATGCACACCTATGGTAACTCCAATAAACCTCAGCATGTTTTTGGGCTGTGGGGGGAAACAGGAGAAACCAGAGGAAACCCCACACTGACACGGGGAGAACATGCAAGTGCAGGGGGGACAATAAAACAAAATTAAAGTCTTCAGCTTGCTTGGTTTCTTGTGTCATTCATGTGACTCACAGCTGTTTTCTACAGATACACATATAAAGTGTGAAATGAAGAGCTGAGAGGGAGAGACACTGCAGAAAGCAGTGAAAGCCAGTACATACTGTCAGAGGTTACAATCTTTACGGTGTGTGTTTCTGCGTATTTCTTATCAATTGCAGGAAAACATTTTTCATGTTGCCTTTGTCCTGCAGTTTGCAGGAATAAATATTGTAATAATATTAGGAATTTTACAAATTTGGCAATATCAAATACAGTGATACCTCGGTATACGTCCTTAATCTGTTCCAGATCCTTGGACTTATACCAAACAGGATGTATACCAAACAAATTTTTCCCATAAGAAATATAAGGAAAATGATTAATCCGTTCCCATGAAAAAAAAATCCTATTGTTATTGGCATATTATATATTGATGGGGTTGTATAAAATAACTTAAACATTGCTTAATACTAAAATACATAAATATAAAAGCAATTAGATGAAACAAATGAAAAGAGAGTTATAGCGCGGGTTGTTCACTGAATGGTAGCAACTGGCGTACTGACGCTGGTGGGCAGTCGTGGCTTTGTCTTGAGAGGTAAACAAGGGAAGCGCGTGGTGTCCTGACTCATTATGACCCATACAAGTTCTAGCACATGAGTCGTATTCCAAACAAAGGCCATATACCAAACAAAATTTTCCGTGTCCAAGCAGGACGTATATCAAGTTGGACTTATTTCAAAGTGGACGTATACTGAGGTACCACTGTAATGGATAGTTGAACTTTACAAAGAATCATTGTAGCTCACTGGGTATAGAAATACATGTAAATGAAGCATGTAAGTTGATGTTATTAATGAGCTGTGTAACTTCCTTCTTTCTCACACATGAACATAAGCAGCTAAGATATTTTCAGACAGACACTTATTCTGAAAAGCAGAAATGTCGTCATACAGGATGTGAGGGTGAGACTCTGCAGAAACACTGTGTGCTGCATACAGAGGGTCTGACCTCAGGCCTTTGTTTCAGTCTTTGTTATGTTTTATACAGTTTGTTAAGTTCCACTGCAGTAGGTCCTTTTAATCTCAGTGGATCAGTAGGAAACAAGAGGTCCATTAGGATCGTGTTTCTGTGTGTGTACTCACACTTGGCCCAGTAGCCTCGCACCATGCCTGAGCAGGATTATCCCCCCTCCCACTCCCCGCTGGTCTGCGGTCACATTGCACTTAACATTTCGGGCCCCACCGCACTTGCGTCATCTTTGTATAACTTTTTGTGTTGAAGTGAAAATAGGAAACGCGCAATCGTACAGCACAGTGGAGTTTATGACTAATGTCCTTATATTGTGGCTTATTTGGGGTTGTTTTGGGCATGATGACAAACAGCCCTCATATAGATTTATCGAGTATGTAATGCAGCTATTTTTACTTATACGTGCTGCATGTATAAGAAAACAGTCCCACGTTATACTAAATATCTAAGATTTTTGTGTTTTGCATCCAGCAGTTCCTAGACACTCTCATCAGCAGAAATTTCCAGCAAACACTGCACCTCTGCTGCAGACTAAATTGCCAGTTGCATCCTTGATCTGTCTCTAACACTGTGATGTGTATGAGTATGTGTATGAGTATGAGCATTGGTGCCTGTAATGCTGTGATGTGTAAAGGTACAGTATGTGTATAAGTATGCCTATTGGTGCCTGTAACGCTGTGATGTGTATAGGTACAGTATGTGTATGAGTATGCCTATTGGTGCCTGTAATGCTGTGATGTGTATAGGTACAGTATGTGTATGAGTATGCCTATTGGTGCCTGTAATGCTGTGATGTGTATAGGTATAGTATGTGTATGAGTAGGCCTATTGGTGCCTGCAACGCTGTGATGTGTAAAGGTACAGTATGTGTATGAGTAGGCCTATTGGTGCCTGCAACGCTGTGATGTGTAAAGGTACAGTATGTGTATGAGTAGGCCTATTGGTGCCTGAAACACTGTGATGTGTATAGGTACAGTATGTGTATGAGTATGCCTATTGATGCCTGTAACGCTGTGATGTGTATAGGTACAGTACAGTATGTGTATGAGTATGCCTATTGGTGCCTGTAACGCTGTGATGTGTAAAGGTACAGTATGTGTATGAGTAGGCCTATTGGTGCCTGTAACACTGTGATGTGTAAAGGTACAGTATGTGTATGAGTATGCCTATTGGTGTCTGTAACGCTGTGATGTGTATGGGTACAGTATGTGTAAGAGTATGCCTATTGGTGCCTGTAACGCTGTGATGTGTATGGGTACAGTATGTGTATGAGTATGCCTATTGGTGTCTGTAACGCTATGATGTGTATGGGTACAGTATGTGTATGAGTATGCCTATTGGTGCCTGTAACGCTGTGATGTGTATAGGTACAGTATGTGTATGAGTATGCCTATTGGTGCCTGTAACGCTGTGATGTGTATGGGTACAGTATGTGTATGAGTATGCCTATTGGTGCCTGTATCGCTGTGATGTGTATAGGTACAGTATGTGTATGAGTATGCCTATTGGTGTCTGTAACGCTGTGATGTGAATGGGTACAGTATGTGTATGAGTATGCCTATTGGTGCCTGTAACGCTGTGATGTGTATAGGTACAGTATGTGTATAAGTATGCCTATTGGTGCCTGTAACGCTGTGATCTGTATAGGTACAGTATGTGTATGAGTATGCCTATTGGTGCCTGTAACTCTGTGATGTGTATAGGTATAGTATGTGTATGAGTAGGCCTATTGGTGCCTGTAACGCTGTGATGTGTAAAGGTACAGTATGTGTATGAGTAGGCCTATTGGTGCCTGTAACACTGTGGTGTGTATAGGTACAGTATGTGCATTAGTATGCCTATTGATGCCTGTAACGCTGTGATGTGTATAGGTACAGTACAGTATGTGTATGAGTATGCCTATTGGTGCCTGTAACGCTGTGATGTGTAAAGGTACAGTATGTGTATGAGTAGGCCTATTGGTGCCTGTAACGCTGTGATTTGTAAAGGTACAGTATGTGTATGAGTATGCCTATTGCTGCCTGTAACGCTGTGATGTGTATAGGTACAGTATGTATATGAGTATGCCTATTGGTGTCTGTAACGCTATGATGTGTATGGGTACAGTATGTGTATGAGTATGCCTATTGGTGCCTGTAACGCTGTGATGTGTATAGGTACAGTATGTGTATGAGTATGCCTATTGGTGCCTGTAACGCTGTGATGTGTATGGGTACAGTATGTGTATGAGTATGCCTATTGGTGCCTGTATCGCTGTGATGTGTATAGGTACACTATGTGTATGAGTATGCCTATTGGTGTCTGTAACGCTGTGATGTGAATGGGTACAGTATGTGTATGAGTATGCCTATTGGTGCCTGTAACGCTGTGATGTGTATAGGTACAGTATGTGTATGAGTATGCCTATTGGTGCCTGTAACGCTGTGATGTGTATAGGTACAGTATGTGTATGAGTATGCCTATTGGTGCCTGTAACGCTGTGATGTGTATGGGTACAGTATGTGTATGTCTATTGGTGTCTGTAACACTGTGATGTGTATAGGTACAGTATGTATATGAGTATGCCTATTGGTGCCTGTAACGCTGTGATGTGTAAAGGTACAGTATGTGATTGAGTAGGCCTATTGGTGCCTGTAACACTGTGATGTGTATAGGTACAGTATGTGTATGAGTATGCCTATTGGTGCCTGTAACGCTGTGATGTGTATGGGTACAGTATGTGTATGACTATGCCTATTGGTGCCTGTAACGCTGTGATGTGTATAGGTACAGTATGTATATGATTATGCCTATTGGTGCCTGTAACGCTGTGATGTGTATAGGTACAGTATGTATATGAGTATGCCTATTGGTGCCTGTAACGCTGTGATGTGTATAGGTACAGTATGTGTATGACTATGCCTATTGGTGCCTGTAACGCTGTGATGTGTATAGGTACAGTATGTGTATGCGTATTGCTGTTGGTGCCTGTAACGCTGTGATGTGTATAGGTACAGTATGTGTATGAGTATGCCTATTGGTCCCTGTAACGCTGTGATGTGTATGGGTACAGTATGTGTATCCCTCCCTCCGGTTTATACACGAAACCACGATTCTTCATTCACTGATGGATTTATTCCTCCGTCACACTTCTCCTCCGAAACACCATGAAATCCACCGTCAAACTGTCATTACATAAAGTACAGAATGACCAAACATAAATATTACAAATAAACATTTAAACGCAAGTTAAGAATACGCAATAAACAAACACAGTTAACATACCTCGCTGGCTGCACGTAACCGTGAGAGAATGAGTCCGCTTCAGAAACAAAACTTAACAAATAATTCCCAATTTCTTCTTATTTACAGCTTTCCTTTACTTTAAAGCAGCTTATTCCTTCTTGTGACTTAGTTAACTTATAACGTTTCTTTGCACATGCCTTTTTACTTCCTCCCTTTACGTCACTTAAAACGAGCCTGTAGGCAACGCAGAATGAAACTTAGTTCCTACCCCAAAGGCACAACAATAAATAAAGGAAATAAACAACATAAATGAACACAATAAATTAAACAAATTGACATAATTTACAATTATGGCAGTTAAAATGTGTATGTCTATTGGTGTCTGTAACACTGTGATGTGTATAGGTACAGTATGTATATGAGTATGCCTATTGGTGCCTGTAACGCTGTGATGTGTATAGGTACAGTATGTGTATGAGTATGCCTATTGGTGCCTGTAATGCTGTGATGTGTATAGGTACAGTATGTATATGAGTATGCCTATTGGTGCCTGTAACGCTGTGATGTGTATAGGTACAGTATGTGTATGAGTATGCCTATTGGTGCCTGTAATGCTGTGATGTGTATAGGTACAGTATGTATATGAGTATGCCTATTGGTGCCTGTATCGCTGTGATGTGTTTAGGTACAGTATGTATATGAGTATGCCTTTTGCTGTCTCTAATCCAGACCCTAATGGTGTCTAGGGGGGCAGCGTGTGGCTCAGTGGGCTGAGTGTGCAGCTCAGGGGCAGACATCCCTCCTTCATCAGCTTGAGGCCTGAGGTCAGTCTCACCTTCTGTGTCATATTTTGGTTTTATTTTATCTGTATCCATTCCTCACTGGAATACCAGGGTCTCTCTCTGCTGTGCTTTCCTTACAACTTTGCTATTTGTTTTTGTAGCACTCAATATATTAGCCCCACAATACAGTTCAGATCTGCTATTCCCAAATTAATTTAATTTTAACATAACTTTTTAAATGTGTTGCTTATTGTACATTTCAATTATTTTTTATTATCTTATTTCTTGTATGCATGTTTCCATGTAATTTTATTTATATACTTTACTGTGAATGGAGAATTTGCTAATCAGTTCTCTCTAGCCTGGAAAGCACTTCCTCAATTCCTGTTGATTTTAAATACGCTCTACAAATAAATGACTTGCATATGGCTGCCCTCTAATGGATAAACAAAATTCAGCTACTCAAGTCAATATTAATACATTTAACCTTAGTATGTTTTATGGCATTACTGTGAGGCTTGACTGTATTTCCCTCCTCAATGATCAGTTTAATCTAGCTGGTGAAGCTGAAGGCAGAGATGGAAATTAGTTTAGTCGTGACTTCAGAAGTTACCCTGACAAGGGATTCTGTAAAATCAGAGATAGAGCTGATGGTTGGGCTGGTCATCGCCTGCTCCTTCTGACTGATGTAGGTCTGAATGTAAAGTTTCAAACTGATTAATAGGTATTAATCTGTTTTCTAATGTTCACACAAAAAGAGCTTTTACAATGTGATTCTGCATTTGATTCCTCCTTGACTGGGGGGTAAAGAGAAATAACTAGCAAGAGAGACAGAGAGAAACTTTTCAAAGTTGAACTGATTGTCCAAAGCCTTTTTGTTGTCAAATTTTAAATCATCTATTACTCACTGTAATCCTTTCTATACCCACCTCTGTATGACTTCACAGAGCATCACTGCCAATGAGTATTCTTAAATAAACTTCAGCTGGTACAAAATGCGGCAGCCAGAGTTCTCACAAACACTAAAAAATGTGATCACATCACCCCAGTCTTGTGGGGAAGATGGTGGCGCAGGAGGTAGTGCTATCGTTCGGCAACTGGAAGGTTGCAGGTTCGAGCCCTGGTTCCTCCTGACCCCATCAAAGTGTCCTTGAGCAAGACACTGAACCCCAAATTGCTCCCGGTGTGCAGGTTGGCACCTTGCATGGCAGCCTCTGCCACCGGTGTATGAATGTGTGTATGGATGGATGAATGTGAGGCATAAATTGTAAAGTGCTTTGAGTACTTGTAAGAGTACAAAAGTGCTATATAAATGCAGTCCATTTACCAACAAAATAAGAGGGTTGCAGGTGAAAAAATTGAATGTAAAATTTGACAATTCAGGTATTCAGCACCATGGACAGCAGCCTACTGTTGCTTAAAAGGCATTATTATGCTCACTTTCAGTTTATAATTTTATATTTATGATCTACTAGAATAGAGTATGCATGCTTCAGTGTTCAAAAAGCACATATTGTTTTCTCATAATGCACATCTCTATTCACCCTCTGTCTAATCCCTCCCCCAATGAGTCCAGTGTGGTTTGATTGGTCGGTTTACCCTTCATTCCCCTGTCTTTCAGTCTGCAGACAGATCCTTGCAGGTAGGCAGACAATAAGGATTGTGTTATGAGGTGACCTCATCATGTCATGGAAGTAAGGGCTGGAATTACAATGAGGTGTTTTAGGCAGATGAGAGATGAGTGGTTTCTGTGCTGAGAGTTACTCCCTTTGCTATGTACTTTGCATCTAAAGACTTTGCAGACCGTTTACATGCAGCTGAAGCCATATAACACACTAATAGAAAGGGAAAAGCATAATAGGTCCCATTTACTGAGTGTTATAGCAATATGCAATATATTATTTTATATATAAATTTCTTTTGATGTTGACCAGAAGTTATGTGATACCTCCCCCCCCCCCCCCCCCCCCCCCCCCCTTATCAGATAAGTAAGAGCTGCTGTCAGCTGAGACAAGCTGGTGTGATTCGTTTCAATTCAATATTATTCGTGTCGCGCATTTTCACAACATTACATTGTCTCAAAGCACTTTACCTTATCCCTGCCCAAAGCCCACAGAGAGCAAGCCAGTGGCAAGGAAAATCTCCCTAGAAGGAAGAAACCTTGGGAGGAACCAGATTCAAAGGGGAAGTCCATCCTGCAAGTGCTGGCAGAGGAAGTGATATGAGCAAAATGGCAAAGTCCCAGTTCACACTGTCCATATTTTAAGATTAAAATGAGTAAAAAGTGGGCGGTCCTGATTTCGTGTCTTACATCACACTGCAAGATGGTCACTGATTGGTGGGCTCTGAGAGGAAGCTGTGATCTGAAAACCACAAACCATTTACATTTCATTTTGAAATATTTAAAAAATATTAATTCAATCAGAATATTTATTAAATAAAAATAATTACGAAAATACATTAAATATATATTTAAGAATTAATAAGCAACGCAATAAGACTTTTACTTTCACTAATTAATAAACCAATATTAAACTTTGACCAGCAGGTGGCAGCAAAGCACGTGTGAAGAAGAGGCCATCAGCGGTACAAAGCACTGGCTGTACAGGTTCCAACACTGCAGACAAACCTCCCTGTTTAACTGACTCCTATGGTATGACTAGACAGATTGAGCAGGGCCGCATGAGAGAGGTCTCACTGCAGTTAGTGTAACCATTTATTTTACAACTCATCTGTCTCATTCTGCTTCATAAAGGTCACACCCCACTTCCAGCTTCCTCTGACGCAAGGAGATTCGTGCACAAATGGCTACAGCTTAAACTGAAACAATAATGATATATAAAAAGACATTTCATACAAACACAGCATAACCTTGCTGATAAAGCCTTGCGGTTTGTGCATTTATTTACACTAATAGTGGGTGTATGCTAATTATATTAACAGGATTAATAAGCGTGTATACTTAATCAGAATTCCCTAAGACCCGTGCTTTGTATCGGCCCCTCCCATTTTGACAACAACAAACTACATGTCACTGCAGGGCTTTAGAGACTAACTACTCCAATAATTGCGTAGTGATATTGAAGATAGTCATCGACTACGCCCACTAATCATGGCAGCCTTAATACATATATCAACAAAAGTTTTAATACGTATTGTCTCTGTTTACGTGATAACGAAGACCTAAATATATATTTGCTTTAAATATGTGACTCATGTTACAGAAAATATAAGTAAACCATGAGGACAGAAAAGTCACGGAATAACAGGAATGACCGACATATAGTGCCAAACAGACAAGGTGCAAAGACTGTA
The DNA here is from genome assembly GCF_048594095.1 of Paramormyrops kingsleyae. NCBI lineage: Eukaryota > Metazoa > Chordata > Actinopteri > Osteoglossiformes > Mormyridae > Paramormyrops > Paramormyrops kingsleyae. The sequence goes on along the minus strand of NW_027325966.1, from coordinate 1,536,334 downwards.
CTCATAGTACAAACAAAGTAAACGTAGTGCACTATGTAGGGTAAGTTGTACATTTGTTTGCACTTTGCAGCTTACCTTGCGTTGACTCTTTGTAGTACGGTCCCCACGACGGTGGTGGAAATATAAGGGGCTGGTTATCAGGGGGCATGGATTTTGCGGCAGTTTCTATATTGGCGTTGCTGGTGGAGGGAGCTGCATTTGAGGGTTTGTATTCAGCAATGGCTTGAATGCCCTGTGTATTAAGGCGAACTCGCGGACGATTACATCTCTCACACAGCATAGAATTAATAAGACTTGTTCACTGTCCTCCAGTTACTGTAATATTCTGGGAAGTTGTGATTGTTCAACTCCACTGCGCACAGTTAGGAGCAACTCCAACTCCACCTAGCAAACATACGTACGAGGTGATTGAGGTATGGAATGATTCTGACCCTGTATGGACGAATCATCCCCAAATTCTATTGCGTCCATGATTCACCCATATCATTGTGCCAAGGTTGAGCAGCACAACATGTTTTTCTAAGCCTCAGATCACAAGACCAGAGGATAGTGAGGATAGCTGAGAAGATCATTAGAGTCTCTCTTCCCTCCGTCATGGACATTCGCATCACACGCTCCATCCGCAAAGCCACCAACATTGTGGATGACCCCACCCACCCCTCACATTATCTTTTCACCCTCCTAGCGTCTGGAAAAGCATTCAGGCCTTCACACCCAGACTCAGAAACATGGAGTCAGACTACTGAACTCTCAGGGACTGATCTGATACCACACACACACACACACAAACAGGTCTGTAATTATATCTTCGTGGGGACTCACCATTCATTTCTATGGGGAAAACTGTAATCCCAACATGACAACCTTAACCTCTACCCAGCCCTAACCTTAACCATAAGTAACCAAACCAAATACAAGACTTCTGGCATCTTTAGTTTTTTATTGTATTGACAGATCTTTGTGGGGACCTGAAAAATACCCCCAAAGCATCAAAATAACAGGTTTTTATCACATTGCGGGGGACATTTGGTCCCCACCATGTAATATAAACCTAATCCACACACACAAACAGACACACACACACACATGTGCGTGCACACACACACACACAGATTAGGTATCTGAGTCTTTGTGGGGATTCTCCATTCATTTTTATGGGCATAACCCCAATCCTAACTATGGCAATCTTAATCCTTAATCCCTACAGTAGTAAGCAAGAAGTAACAGTAAGTAACCAAACAAAATACAAGACTTTTGGAATTATTATTCCTTTGATTGCATTCACAGAATTTTATAAAACTGAGTCAGTTTTTTCTTTTGGGGACCAAAAACATGTCCCTACAAAGTCAAATTAACGTGTTTTTATAACACTGTGGGGACATTTGGTCCCCACAACATAATATATACATGACCACCCACCCAAACACACATAGACACACACACACACACACACACACACACACACACACACACACAGACTGGCTTACCTATATAATCTATAGATTCTTGAATGAAATATCTGCAAAGCAGCTATTATGGCATGGCCTTAGGTTTGAACATGCAGTTTTTAAGGACACTGCACTAACTATAAACGAAACACTGCACTAATTCTAAAATGGTTTTATGTGAACTTTATTTAACATAGAATAAAAAAGAAATCAAACCAAAATTTAGTCTCTCGAAAAACTTGTATATGACATATCTTCGAAATTTAAAATACCAGGATACAGAATTTGAATAACAAGAACTATAGTCTTCCTTCTCAAAAGCGTGAACAACTATCTGAAGACCTACTAGTTCCTGAATTGTTGATGTTGCCTATGAAATTCGCTGAGAGTTGACGTCGCCCTACCAAAGTCGCAAAAATGCTAATTGCGTCAACCAGCTATGGAAATACAGCGGCGGTACACCCCCAATACAGTGGTATTACGCATTACCGTAATGCTGCCTAGCAAAAACATAATGTCATAAAAAAAATTACAGACAGACATTATAGACAGAGCTGCGTGGTTTCCTATTGACAAGTAGATATATGATTTGGGGACTGAAAGGCGGCTAGATATCCAATCACGCCCAGCTACAGTAAGCACAAACTGAAGATACTACTCCTGATTGGACTAGCTTCAAATTCGTCCCGCCCTGACAAAAAATTCTTTGTTTTCATTCGTTGAACATAATGTCAATACATATCTTCATACTATTCGACCAATTAAAACTCTCGGTGGTTTCCATAGAAACAAAATAATTGCAGTTTAAAGACAAACTTTCTGACAGAGAGATGGCGCAGAGGTGAGCAGCATCTCTTCTTATGTTTCTTGCTATTTCTTCAGATTATGTTTTGTTAGCATATTTAATTCTATATTTATTTTTATGTCCTGATATAGTACATGCAAATTTTGCGGCACAATATCGTTGAAATATATATATAATTAGTTGTTTAAACTGTAGATGCTGTGGCCATTATTCTAAATATGGTTGTTTACATTTAAATGGTAAGAGAATATATTTGTGTTAAACTTAAAAACAATAAGTCTTATGGTTGATATGATTGGTTATACTCATCCGGCCTGTGATAATGCATTTCATCTGAAGATGTTATTCTGAAAAGATCGCCTATACGTTTACTTTTTAAATGTCCCATGTTCTTGAAGTAAGATTAACTTTTTGCTAGGTTCGGTATCATGGTGATGTTATAGCGTATCGAAGCAGCGTCATAATTTCGCAAGCTTTACTGTATTGTGAAGCAGTTTTAGCAATTCGGTCGTTACTGCCGGAGTAGCCTCGACGCCACGAGCAGCTAATGAAGGCTCCATCTCTTTCCATAGGCATTCTTGATGAATAGCATTTAGGAAAGAAGTTGAAAAAATACCGTGCCTAGTTTGGCTTTGCGAGTATCACATATGGCTAGTTAATTATTAGTTCTTATTTATTCACCAGAATGAGAATTGCGAGAGCTGTTTCCTGGACCAACGACCAGTACTGGGGAGCCTGGGACCTGTGGGACGAGGTGATCGACTGGGGAGATAAGGAAGGTTTGGAGGAGTACTCACCAGCGACACCCCCCACTGTCCAGACTGGGGAGGTTATGGGGGGACTGGGAGGTGTGACTGACTGGTGTAAGGGAGGGGAGGGTATGAGCATGAAAGGCTCTGAGACTCTTCAGAGCAATTACGGCCTGACATCTGAAGAGTGGGAAATTTATAAGACGTACTACCTTCAGAAAAAGAAGAAGGTCAGGAAGAATAGGAGCACTCAGGGGATAGATGAGGTAAAGGGTGCGATTAGTGGGGAAAAGGTGGAGCTGGCAGAGAGGGAAAAACATGTGGGGGTGACCTCCAGTGTACAGGTGGAGGCCGCAGACCTGAATGTAGGCATTAATAAAATGCAAAATGGAAGCAAGGGGAAGCAAGGTGAGGTGGGGGTGAATGTGAAGGTGGTTAAGGTGGAGGGGGGGATAATTTCCCTGAAGGCAGAGGATACGAAAGGAAATGTGAAGGTGGAGGCTGTGCAAGTCCAAGTGTGTGAGTTTGGGCTTGCAGAAGTAAATTCTGGGGATGTAAATGTTGAGATTGTGGGGGTAGAAGTAGGGGAGGTAATTATTGAGGGTGCGGACATGGTGAGTGATGTAACCATATTGGAAATTATAGTAAATGATGTACTAGTTGAGATTATAAATAGAGAAGGAGGTCAGGAGGAAACTGGCGGTGTAGAGATAGATGTGGGTCAGGTAGAGATAGAAGAGGTAGAAGTGGTGGGGAATTAATATAAAAGTTGAGCGTGTAGAGCTCATTACATAGAGAAGAGCCAAAATACGAAAAAGATGAAGTTGTGGTTCTGCTGCTGCTGTTTAGGAAACATTAAATAATTGAAACAGTATCTAAGATAATAAATCAAGTATGATAAATTTTGAGATATGTGGAATGTTTCATAATAATGTTTAACGTTTATTAAGAAAAAAATGTATATTTCTAAGTAGATTTGTAAACTGCTCTTTAAAGTATTAATTTTCAGAATTCCAGAATTTCCAAAATCTCCAGGTAATTTAATTTGATTTCATTTTGTTTAAACTGCACACACATAAAAATGATTAGCCCTGTTATGTATTTGTGTTTTATTTATTGTTTATTTATTAAGCACCCTATCCCTCATGGATGGCATGTTGTACAGGTCACCTGTGTTCCCATAAACTTTAACTTGTCTTGCAGTCTTGTTCCCCCCACACCCTCTGCTTTTTCCCTTCCTCTGTTTCTATCTTCACTCCAGGTCCAAGACGTTTCCAGCCCACTGTCCTTGGGAAAAGCCACCATCCGTGGCCACCGCTCCGGTTTCTCTGGGCCCTCCTGCCCTGCAGGCCCCTCGGGCCCCTCTGGTTCCTGTTCCTGCCCCCGTCCATGTCCTTGCCTTGCAGGTTCCCCTTCACCCTCAGGTCCCAGGCTTGTGGTACCGACGGTGTCCCTCCCCGCCCTATGGTCCCGACAGCGCCCCACTGCCTTACCATCCTTTCGTCCTGGTCCTAGTTCTCTCTTACCCGATCGTGATCCGTTTCCTTACTCCTGCGTGGTCTTCTCCTGTCGGGTCAGCAGTCCATATGGCTCTTTGCCCCGCTTGTGTCCTCTATCTGGCCCCGTTAACGGCCGTTCTCGTCTTCCCCGGCTCCTGTAACCCACACGAAATGTTTCTTGTCCCGTGTTATCACTCGTCTGTGGACCTGTCCTGGTGTGTGATGTACGTTCTATCATCCTGGTTGTCCCTAGTCTGACCCCAGTTCTCCTAGTGGTGTCCCGTCTTGCCCCCAGAGTGCCCTGTGCTGGTGTTGCCCCTGCCTACCCTGGTCTGCCTCGTCCCCTAATGGTGTTCGGTCTCTGCGCCCTTGTCCCGCAGCAGTGCCCATCTGTTGTCTTGTCCTTGCCTCTTCCACTGTGTCTCCCATCTTAGTGTACGTATAGCCTGCTGTCTTCCCCGCTGTCCCATCTGCTCCCTCACATGCCCTGTAAAAAGTGTCCTTCAGTCCTGCGATCCTCAGTCCAGTCATTGATGTTGCTGCCTGCATGTGCTCCCCAGTGTGTCCTGTGTCTAGTGTTCTTGCCTGATCCTCCCTACCCTGTTTGGACCCCTTGTGGTCTGTTTCCTTTGCCCTTCCTGTAGTGTAGTTTTCTTTAATAAAGCCCCTTTTGGTTTTCCTCCATGCCTGTCTTAGCCTCTGTCCTTGCCCTCGACGTGACACCATTACAGTGTGACCAGGTAAATGCTTCTAGCTGGACACCACACTACTGTAAATGCTGCTGAAGGCTTACCTCAGTTTATCATTATTCCCTTCATCTTGAAAGAGAACAGCAGCAACAAGTGGGAAAATGATTAAAAAGTAAAGAACACTGTTCTGTTAGTAAGCTTCTTAAGGTAAAGTCATTTTAAATAATAGTAGTTACTGATACTTTATTAATCCCTGTGGGGAAATTGTCTTTACGCCTCCCTCAACTTGCTCTTCATAGAGTAAGCTCTCCATAAAGGGCAGCCACCCATAGTGGCGCCCAGGGAGCTGGGGGTTAAGGGCCCTGCTCAAGGACCCGCAGACATGCTGAGGATGGGTTTGAACCGGTGACCTTGTGCTTACAGGCACACAGGCTCAGCCCACTGAGCCATGAATACAGGTATGAGATTCGCTGCTGAAAGTGGCAACACTGGCACAAAGCTTCAGCAGCAGAGATGTATGCGTGTGCCATGTTGTAGCCGATCAGTGTAAACACTACCCAGACGTGCTCTTGTTTATTTCAATCACAATGGGCGTATTCACATATTTCTTTACCCAGTACCAACTGTCGGATTATCATGTTATTATCATGGGAATAGCACGATTTGCAAGTGGGCAGGCGATCAGAGCTGCTTCGAGACGCAGACGCCAAGTCAGTCACTCTTGTTCTTCCTATTTGTATCACGAAGCTGTAAAAATATATTTAGTTTCTACCTATATATATATTTGAAAAGTAGACCGTCCAAGGTTTCTGAGGGTGTTTTTTATATGACAAAAACTCGCAGAGTTATTTAAACGGTTTGGCGAAATTTCTATCAGATCTTGCCGGCGGGACGGCCGACTCCAGAGGGTTAATATAGCCCCTTTTGGTTTTCCTTCATGCCTGTCTTCGCCTCTGTCCTTGCCCTCGACGTGACACCATTACAGTGTGACCAGGTAAATGCTGCTAGCTGGACACCACACTACTGAAAATGCTGCTGAAGGCTTACCTCAGTTTATCATTATTGTCATCGTCTTGAGAACAGCAGCAAAAAGTGGGAAAATGATTAAAAAGTAAAGAACACTGTTCTTCTTAAGGTAAAGTCATTATTGGAACTGAAATTAGAATAATGAAATACATTCAACAGAATGGTTGTCCATCCATCCATCTTCTGAAACTACTTTATCCCAACCAAGGTCACAGGGAGTCTATCCCAGGAACAATGGGCACAGACAGGGACCAACCCTGGGCAGTTGCCAACACACCTCAGGGCACACGCACACACAACTACAGGGCCAATTTATAATAATCAATCAACCTATCCTGCACACTTTTGGACCGTGGGAGGAAACTGGAGCCCCCAGTGAAAACTCACACGAACAGCGTGCAAACTCTACACAGATAGGACCCAGGACCAGACCCAGGACCTTCTCGCTGTGAGGCAGCAGCACTAACCACCGCGCCACCCTGTTGAAATGGTCGTTTGTAAAATAATACATTCAGGTTATGTTATTGTAGATCTGGAACGTGGTGTTAAAATGTAGTGGTGAACTTAAGACTGCCCATTCAGTATCGCTGTTCTCCTAATGTTAGACACAACAATTTATATTAAATATTTTATATAAGACATCCGGAGGCTGCAGGGCATCGTCCAAGCAGCAGAGAAGCTCATTGGCTGCAGCCTCAACCTCAGTGATTCACTATCTGCCCCAAGAACAAAAAGGCGACCTGGCGAGATCATGCCGACCCCTCCCACCTCAGCCATAATCTCTTCCAAATTTTCTTTTATTCCCCTCAAAACTGCATTGTGGAAAAAAGGGATGAGTACAGATTGGGCAGCAACAAATATTTAACAGACATGGTGACAATGAGTGACTTTGCTATACAGCAGAGGGACAGTGTTTGCTGGAAATTTGGGCTGACAAGAGTATCCAGGAAAAACTTGATGCAACTCACAAAAACTCAAAAAAAAAAAAAAATATTTGGTAAAATATGGGTCTATCTTCTTATATGTGTAGCACGAATAAATAAAAATGCCTGTGTGGCATACTAGCATGGCTCTATATGATGGCCATGTGTCTGCGTGCCCAAAATGACTCCAAATCAGCCATAAAATTAGGACAGTAATCATGAGCTCCATTGTGCTGTGCAATAGCACTTTTCTTCCTTCAGTTTTTTCAAAACAAAACATTGCACAGTGATGATGAAAGCATGCTCAGACCTGGAACGTTAAGCGCAATGTGGGCACAGGCGAGTTGGGGAGTGTGGAGGGGGGAACAATCATGCTCAGGCATGATATAAGGCAACCGGGCCAAATGTGAGTACACCCTAACACTGACCATTTGTCAGGCTGAGCTCTACCTGGGAGGGTCCTGGAGGAGCTACTGGAAGAGGTGGTGCAACTCTACTCACCTCATCCACCTGACAGACAACCTCAGTGCCTCAATACCTACACTGGAAGAGCAGCGTGCAAGGGAACAGCAGGCCATGAGATACAGACACCATCACGAACGGCTACATAGCCAAAGACTCCACTCGCTCACAGAGAGCGTCGCTTGTGATGAAACCCAGGGCTTCATGACGAAGCATTTGTGTTATTTGTGATTATAGCATTATGTGATGTTTCCTCTGTTTATGTTAAAGTTCAGTGGTCAGTTTAACAGATAAACCACACACAGTTCCTTAATAACTATATTTTATTCTTCAAAACAAATATAAAAATGATTATGAAAAAATATATATTCTGTGAGCTTGCTGGAAAACAGTTTGTCCAGCATGAGCCAGCCTCATCCAGAGGGCTACTCTCCTGCTGTCAGTCATCCATTGCCATGTCAGAGCCAGCCTCGTCCTGAGGGCTGCTCTCCTGCTGTCCGTCATCCATTGCCATGTCTGAGGCAGCCTCATCCAGAGGGCTGCTCTCCTGCTGTCTGTCACCTTTTTCCAGCATGAGCCAGCCTCATCTAGAGGGCTGCTCTCCTGCTGTCCGTCATCCATTGCCATGTCTGAGCCTGCCTCGTCCAGAGGGCTGCTCTCCTGCTGTCCATCATCTAGTTCTAGGTCTGAGCCAGCCTCGTCCAGAGGGCTGCTCTCCTGCTGTCCGTCGTCTAGTTCCAGGTCTGAGCCAGCCTCGTCCAGAGGGCTGCTCTCCTGCTGTCCGTCGTCTAGTTCCAGGTCTGAGCCAGCCTCGTCCAGAGGGCTGCTCTCCTGCTGTCCGTCGTCTAGTTCCAGGTCTGAGCCAGCCTCGTCCAGAGGGCTGCTCTCCTGCTGTCCGTCGTCTAGTTCCAGGTCTGAGCCAGCCTCGTCCAGAGGGCTGCTCTCCTGCTGTCCGTCGTCTAGTTCCAGGTCTGAGCCAGCCTCGTCCAGAGGGCTGCTCTCCTGCTGTCTGTCATCCATTGCCATGTCTGAGCCTGCCTCGTCCAGAGGGCTGCTCTCCTGCTTTCTGTCATCCATTGCCATGTCTGAGCCAGCCTTGTCAAGTGGGCTGCTCTCCTGCTGTACGTTACCATCTTGTTTGGCAGCAGGGCAATCACTAGCCATCTCAATGCCGCCTTCAGCCATGGTAGCAGTGTCTGTATCTCTTGGCGTAGTCCTCCTCAGCTTCTTCCAGAACCTGAGAAGAGTGCCTTTCTTTTTTGGGCCCTGAACATTTTTTTGTTTAGGGCCCTGCACCTTTGTGCAACTTAAACCCATAATGAAATTATGCAAACGATATAGCTTAGATTCTCTTTCACCAGTGCTTCCTTTGAGAGAGTCTCTAAGAATGAAATGTGAAGGTGCAATTGCTTCTTATATAGAAAAATCTTCCTTCGATGACATCACTGACCAGTTCCGGAATTCTGTTCTGTTGACATCACAGAGGGCCCTCCATATAAGGCATTTGTCATTTCATTGTTTATACCAGTATAGGGTATGCTGATTGATTAAAAAAATAATATAAAATTATTATTTAAAAAAAAAATACCTGTGTGTTTAGAAAAATAATACCTGTGTGCGTGTGTGTGTTTTCCCTTATCCTACCAATACTATCCACATTATTACTTAAAAGCTTGTTTGACATCCTTTAATGCTGGTAGTTTTCAGTAACTTCAATTAAACATGAATTGTGTTAATATGATGAAACTAATATGGGGTCATTTTGACCCCAATATAATATAATTGAAATTATCACATGGTCATTTAAACTTCAACACTTTTAAGTATGTATTGACTTGAAAGTAGGGTGTCATGGAGGCTTAGCTGGTGGCCCTGTTGTCTGTCACCGATGGGTTTGGGGCTTTGAATCTCATCACTCCTTGGCAGGGGTGCCGTAATGGCAGGGGAAAGTTACAATGATTCCAAGGGCCCCTGAATGACAGGCGGCCTAAAAAATTGGGAGAATAGCTGGATTGGTCTGGACTGGGGGGCCCAATATGATATGCCTTCATGGGGCCCACAATCTCTAGCAATGCCCCTGCTGCTCGGTGTATGCATGAATGTTTTCCTGCAGACATTGTTTAGGCTAATTGGTGCATCTACAATTTCCCATAGTGTATGAGTGTGTGTGTATATGACCTGTGATGGACTAGCATCCTGCCCAGGATGTACCCCAGCCTTGTGCCCTGTGCTGCTTGGCACGAGCCCCAGGTGACTCTGCCCAGTACAAACAAACTGATGGTTGGGTGATTTTTCGGGTCTGGACGGCACAGAGGCTCAGGACACATAAGTTACATCACACCTTTGGGGGCTGGGAGTCAAAGATCACTTTTGCTCTGTGTGTGAGGTTTGCATGTTCTCCTAGTGTTATATGAATTTTCTCTGGATCCTCTGTTTTACTCCCAAGATTGAAAGAGGTGTACTTAGGTAAATTAGTGTCTCTAAATTGGCTTGTGTGTGTGGGCGTGTGTGCGCCCGGTAATGATCTTTGCGGTAATGATGCCGGTCCTTGCTTTTGCTGCTCCAAGCTCCCTCGCAGACAGAACATCATCTTACCGTAGGAACAGCAGTATCTCAAGTTGTTGACGGAGCACATGTGGAAATCTGTGGCTGCTGCATCTGTGTCTTCAAATTTAGTCCTTGATTCTGTGTGATACTTTAAATTAGGACCCTAGAAAACATTAATTGAACAAATAGTTCCATTTATTACAGTAGCATAAGTGGAAATTTGTGTTTTTAAAAGCACTAATCAAACCAGAAATAGCAAACAATGATGCGACATTATGAGGAATAAATTGACATACTCATAAAAAATTGGAATGATAAAAAAAAAAAACACCAGATAGAGTGACAAAAATCCTCTCATTCAAGGCAGTAGGATGAGGGATTTACACACACACACACACACACACACACACATACATATTGTACTGCCATTGTTATGAGATAATCAATTTATTTATTTATTTATTTACTTTATTTTTTACATATTTTGCATATTCACTTGCCAGTGCTTTTAATGTTGATCAGTGTGTGTGTGTCGGTGTCTGTTTGGCTTTGCACAGATCACATTTGTTGATCAAAATGTCCCCAAAGTTTGGTAAAACTCGAAACTTACTTTTGGTTAAGGTTAGAGCTGGGTGGGGGTTATGTGTCCCGTCAATAGGATTAGAGTCTTTTTTCACCCATAGAAATGAATGGAAGGTCCCCATTTAGATAGGTACACCAATATGTGTGTGTGTGTGTCTGCGTGTTTGTGTGTGTGAGCAGGTATACCTTACCTTATCGGGACACAATGTCCCCACAACATGATGATTACCTGTTTTTTTCCCTTATGGGGACCAATTTCCTGGTCCCCATCAGGAAAAACTCAATTTAATAAAAATCTATGACTCCAATGAGAAAAAAAAAATTCAACAACTGTAGTATTTTGCTTGGTTACTTATTTAGCATTTTTCCCATAAAAATGAATGAGCAGTGCCCAAAAACATATGATTACATGACTGTGTGTGTGTGTGTGTGTGTGTGGGACTGCATAGCCTTGGAAAGCCAACCTACTCTCAGGAGAGTCTAAGCCCAACTTTTTCACAGAGTTACTGGTTTAAAATATTCAGAAAAATTGAGGAAGCAAAAACTTCCAAATGGTGAACAATGTGGGAAGCTGTGGGCAGCTGAAACTGTCTGCAGGGGTCCATATATCACAGGAATCATCGGCACGACTCTGGAGCTGTGACATTTTAAAATGAGACCGTTATAGTCCCCCTTTTCTTAAAAAGCATTACGGAAAATCAGATCAGTGAGATTTTAAACAAAAACCCAGTGTCAAAGCTGCGGGAAATCAAAAGCCAGGCCTATGGCCACCGCTGATTGTGAATAGGACTTGGCTTCAGTAGACTTTCAAATATTTCTGCGTTTTTGAAGTTTTTCAAAATTAGTGAAATAGTATTTTATAATATTCTTTTCACTATCAAGTGTGAAGAATACTTCAGTTTGATCCGAAACGGTGAGTACAGTCCAGCTTGAGAAGTAATTCTTTTAGAGAAGCAGATTAATATGGTCAATAATTTTTTGAATATTACTTAAATATACTACGCTTCACTAACTGTATATATTGTGCGTAATTAATATGCAAAATATGAATGGCATATGAAAGGTGTATTGGCTCACTGGATGGCTTCATACCTCCACTCTGCATGTTTGCAGTTTGCACACTCATTTGTGAGGGAGCCTAATTGGGAGAGTCTTCGGTTTAAGACAGGTCATAAACGGCTGCTTGTCTTGTACCCTCAGATTCATAATGGATGTGAAAACGTGCATTGATTTCTTGGAGGAAAGACGAGAGGAGAAACTGAGGGAGATGGTGGATTTTATATTGCATGAATTAGAAGATTTAGAAAATTCAGCTTCTGAGCTGGAAATGGAAATCAAGGGGTTTTTGAGTAAGTGTACAGAAGAGATTGTTGCCATGAGAGAGAAAGAGAAGAAAGACAAGGCAGAGGAAGGAAGTGTGAAAGAAAACGAGAACATGAATGGAAGGATGAGGAGCATGGAGCCTAGGCAAAGGAGAGAGGAGAAGAAGAGGTGTAAAATAGGAGAACAGACAGAGATGGAGAGTGAGGAGGTCCACTCAAAAAAGAGGAAGGGATCAATGGAATTCCCATTGATAGTGACTAGAGGAGGAAAAAATGATGAGGAAGGGGATCAGCATATTGAAGGATGTCGTATTTCTTTATGTGTCACACTAACAAGGACATTTTTATTTCTGCTTTTCAGAGCTCTTCACCCTGGAAGCCATATAAACATGGTGCCTGTGGTTTCTGACCCACCTCCTCAAAGCGACGGCCTCTCTCCTGAGCCCTTAAATGATTTTTGTTTTTTACTTGTATTTAAATATATACATAATAAAACTTGCACCTCTGTGTTCTATGCTTCCTTGCTCACAGCCTTAACACGCTCTAAATAATCCTAAACTATATTTCAATGTTTAATTGGATTCAGCATGAACAGCCTCTACCATCCAGGCGCAAACAAATATGTAAAACATAGTATAGTGTGAACTTCTCCAACTTTCTTGATAAGAAACATGGTTCTTGTGGGAGTAACGCAAGTTTGCTGGGAGTGGTTGACCTAGTGAATAAATATAATGCAACAGCAAATAAATCGATGTGTAATTTACCTACAAAACATTCACTTATGTGCAATCAAACCAAATTAGTCGTAATAATGAAAACAGGCACAGCACTGTAATGTTAACATTACAACACAGAATAAATGGCTTAACGTAACAGGACAATATTAAGATAGCAAAAATGTATACAATAATATATGATGAATAATAAGCCAGCGATTTACTGTATGCTTTTACTTACCCGAGAATACACCAAGATACTTTGCCCACACTTTCCCCTCTACAGTTCATACCACAATGTTTATTATATTTTAGAGTAAAAATAAACAAAATATTAACACAAGCCAGATGCCATCCAAATTTCATCAAATTTTATCAACAAAGTTTAAAAAAACATAACAAAAATGTTAAGTACCCAGACAGAGTGATGGAATGAAATGAATCTGCACGTGGTGAAAGGTCATGTGACTGTATCGCAATAATTATAATATCAGATTAAACAGACAATTATGCAATTATTATTAATCTGAATAACTTTTAGTTTTGCTGATTTCACCATGATATGTTGCTATTTAGTACGGTTAAATGGAGTTTTAAACCCCTCTAAGGTACGAAATGACCCCAAAGAGTGTTTTAGGGTACTGCTTACTACAAAGTGTGCAAGAGTGTGTTCCAAGAGTGAGCAGAGCACTGCATCATGAGTCAAAGATCTGTTCACACCACTGCCTTGTTCTGTTCACATGCAGCTTTTGTTGTAGCTGCCAAATATCTGCACTAGCCCACATTGAAGGATTTGGTAACAGGTGTGGCTTCCCAAGTTATTCTTACCTTGCACCCAATCCCTCACTGTACACTAAGTGGGTATATAAAAATAAACAGATGAGTCTGAAACTCTTGCAGAAAATAGCTGTTAAAGCATTCATCGGTTTGTGTTTGTATAGTAATGTAAAACCTGTTATTTTGACAATGTGCGGACCACTTTATCAGTCCCCACAAGGGGAAACTAAGTTTTATAAAAATCCATGACTGCAATCAAAAAACTTTTCCTGTAGAAATGACATGAAAGTCCACACAAAGATATGAATACAAATGTGTGTGTGTGTTTTTTATTTCAAATTTCATAAAATGGTGCCTTCCTTTGGCAGTATGTTTAAATAATCTGTCCCTTTTCAATAACTGAAGTTCATGCAAAATCCACTGAGAACCACACAGCCCTGTTTGAGCACCTGCCCTTTAGACCGTGTGTGTACCTCACTAGCAGAAGGACATGTAGAGAATGGCAACAAGTAGAAGCTTATGGCATAAAAAGCAAGAGTATATTGGTCGTCCAAGATTAAAGCCATCAGTGCTGCTCCTCAAGCAGTAATAACACTTTACATTAAAGGAGCCCCCCTCTCAACATTTCATTTGGACTATAGACAAATATATTTTAAGAGGTGCTTCTCATTGAATGAAGGTAAAGCTCAGTTTTCAGGGATTTTATTCACAGGCCACACTGAAGGAAGGTGACCCAGCTATATACACCCAGTATGCACTGGGCCACCTGCCTACTGTAGAGCCCTGTCCTTTTGTGCTCTTCCTTCCCGTGCTCAGATGACCTCCTGCCAGAGCAGAGCCCATCACAACCACAACACTTCACTCAGGTGTCCTACTCTGTGTCTGAACTCCAAGAAGCATGGGGACACTTGAGACGGAATGGAAGTCCATCTCACATACTGTAGGCTATTTACAGACACGGGTTCTCCTACCTGCTTGCTGAACCAAGCCAAAGCTAATGTTACCATCTTTTAATCAGCAGGAGTTTTCACCACAAGGGGCGCTAAAAGAACATAGAATGCTTGTGTGGTGCATTTGCTAGTGATTAACACTGCGAGCCATTCACTATTAGTAGAAGTCATAAAATTACGATTTTGCCATCATTTCTGTAATGCAATTCCCAGTAGGCACTTCTCCATAATCTGGACCCAGGATTCATTTTAAAAATGGAATTTAGAAAGCAGCACTTCACTTTGATGTAAATATAGCACTACGTGAATGCTGATTTAATAAACAAGGATGTTGATCAGAAGAGGAACAGAAGGGATAAATAAACTCACCTAGTACTTCAGTATCCCTGTCACTCACATGCAGTCCATTCAGCCAGGGATAATTCTCCTCTTCTATGTTCATTGTTGTCATAAGATCTCTTTCATTCTATCATCTGTATGATCGTGGAGGTCCTCTGTACATGTTTGTGTGCTTTGTTGAATTCCTATTTTTATACATAGTATTCTGTGAAGTGTTTCTCCTTTAATATTATGTACTTCATGTTTGGCATTGGACCACAAACAATTCTGGTATGTTGGTACATAATGGCAGTAAAGTTCTGATTCTGATTATCCTATGAACAGATGAAATATACACTGCTGGTTGTGGGATTACCCCAGGAACAATCAGAATACACATCACAGATCCTGGGATTAGAGATTATCCCATGTAGAGGTAGAATACATATAATGCTTACTGGGATTAGAGATTATCCCATGTAGAGGTAGAATACACATTAGATTAGATTAGATTAGATTAGAGATTACCCCATGAACAGGCAGAATATACATCACAGTACCTAGGTTTACAGATTATGAAAAGGCAGATATAGTGCTGATATATGGGAATCACCGCCAGTAGTGGGTAAAATTAGGACACGCAACAAGTGTACAGAAACAAGTCCTGATTTTCAGAAGCAAAGCGGGGCTCGTGAAGATGCATGACAGTCTGTCTCCTCCCTGTCTTTAATCACTTGAACACCCCTCCCCCACAAACCTGTTTGATGTATGGCTCATTAGAACATGTGACCAGGAGCAGATGGCCAAAGGGTGTCATAATGGGGGAAACGTGACCAAACAAACTGTTCCATATGGATGGTGTGACACGGAGCCATCACTAACATTTAAGCAAAGGCACCTGCTGACCTGTAACTGTTGACCTGTGAGGTTAGTTGACAATCGTCTCATTCAAAGTGGAAGTACATCTCTGCCAGGGTGATCAGGGGTATGGGAAGCCAGGGGACAGAAAGCAACCTGCCTGGGGGGGTGGAGTGGGATGCAGGTAGCATGGGCAGACACACAGAAATCTCACAGCGGCAAACATACAGCTTTCCTGCCCCATTGGAGCATGATGGATTTATTCATTAAAGTTATGCTGTCCGGATCAGTGACAGGAAATTAACAGAGGACAGCCCAGTGATACAGGCTTCTGAACACATAAACTAAATAAACAGTAGTAGAGTGAACCAAGACAGCATATGTGACATGTTTGTATTCACATCTTTGTGGGGACCCTCCATTCAACAGGAGGATTATGAACCAAGGCGGTGTCTTGGACTGTGACAGCACAGTAACAACTCAATGACACAGAATTCTGAACAGACAAACTTTATAAAAAGTAGGATATTCAACTAAGAGAATGAATCACTGTCTGAGACACTAACATCACAATGACATCACAGGCTTCAGATCACACATTAAATAAACATGGATATTCAAGAGAATGAATCACTGTCGGTGACAGCAACAGCACAGTAACATTAGAGGCTTCTGAACACAAGAACCAAATACAGCCTGGAACCTGCACAGTGGGGTGATTTGGGTTTCACTCCAGAAGGCAGATGCGTGCAGGGATGCTAATTCAAATGTTAGCCTGCTTGTCCTCAGCTCAGTGTCGTGCAGCAGGGCTCTGTGAAGGGACCTTATTCTCCAGAGTGGTTTTAAAGGGGACCGTGCTTCAGAAACTGTTCCCACCTGTCATTAAGGGACTGCAATCCTTACAGTCTCAAGCCAGATGCCTGGCAGTTTGTTGGAATTTTTATATTATTTTAATATCAGTTTGTACCTGGGAAGTAATTTGTAAGAAATTTAAAACCAAATAATCAGAATGTCAAACATATAAAGAAAAGTAGCTAACAAGCTGTTGCTGCTGTTAAACTCTCTAGAGATAGACTGATAGATACAGGCTGGGAGATACACTTAGACCGACAGACACAGGTTGAGAGATGCACTTGATTGATGGATTCTGGCTGGGAGATACACTTAGACCGACAGACACAGGTTGAGAGATGCACTTGATTGATGGATTCTGGCTGGGAGATACACTTAGACCGACAGACACAGGTTGAGAGATGCACTTGATTGATGGATTCTGGCTGGGAGATACACTTAGACTGACAGACACAGGTTGAGAGATGCACTTGATTGATGGATTCTGGCTGGGAGATACACTTAGACTGACAGACACAGGTTGAGAGATGCACTTGATTGATGGACTCTGGCTGGGAGATACACTTAGATTGACAGAAAACAGGTTGAGAGATGCACTTGATTGAAGGATTCTGGCTGGGAGATACACTTAGAGTGACAGACACAGGTTGAGAGATGCACTTGATTGATGGATTCTGGCTGGGAGATACACTTAGAGTGACAGACACAGGTTGAGAGATGCACTTAAATTAACAGTGACACAGAGATATTGAGGGGATCCACTCTTCAAACAGGATCTCTGTGCTCCAGTTGGGATCTATGGCCTCCAAGCACTCCGCTCTTACTGCAGCTCAGCCAGGCTGGGCTGGGCCCGGCGAGGGTGGCGGGGGCCACTCGCACTCGGCCTTCTGTATGAGGGAGATCTGAGTGATGTGGGGCCTCTGACAGCCGTTCTCTGTGTCCTGCTGTCCTGCCCGCCGGCAGCGTGTGTGACGGTAAAAGACCTGTTACAGCTAGTATGCATGGAGTGGGTCCTTGCTGAACCACAGGCAGGCCAGGCCTCGTTCCACATCAGTGTTGTGTGCAGACCTCCCTGTGAGCAAAAACAAATGGCTAATTTAACATGCGCTCTGACAGGCTCCTGAGGGCCAGTGGGCCCAGGGTTTGCTTGTCCTCCTCACAAGCTGGAACAGCCGGGAGCCCGATCTGGATGGGCCCACTGCCAGGCCTACAAGAGCCGGCACGCTCAGCCACAGGTGTGCGCCGTGGCACTAGCTACCTAACGGACCCAAACCTTCATCTATCAGCACCAAACTGAGGGCATCGGTGACCCAAAACACATCAGAACCATATATTCTGGGGAAGTCGGTATGCGAGGAAACGTACTGGACCAGTGAACACTCATCATCTCATCAGAGATCGATCAACCATGCTCTTCATGTGACACTATCATCAGTACATGTGGCAAAAAAATCCCAGGTGCCATTGTGGGTGTGGGCACTGCCCCCTGGTGTTCAGTGAGTGTGGGCTCGACATACCGACAGGCATGTTTGAGAGTCTGCCTAAATGAATTAATTTCCTCCTTTTTCAACAAAATCAACTCAATTAATTTGCTTAAGGAGCAAAACAGTTTTGAAAGGGTTCGATAATTTTACCTGGATAATGAAATATTTACCTGGATAATGAGAGAACAGCCAGGGAGGAACTCTGGTTGTCTACGATACATCTGTCCACATGGACGTAGATCCTAGCCAGATCACAGACTCCCTCTACAGCACTCAGCCAGGGGACCGCTCTTCCAGGGAATGCTGAGAACATGAGACCCAAGAGGCGTGTTTTGGACAGAACAGGAGCAGTCAGTCACTGGGTATAATCAGTGAGATTGATGTGCACACCCACCAGGGATATGCACACAGCACTGTGTGTTCCTGTGGAGGGCTGTCATTTCGGGCTCTGCTATTGTGAGTTCCTGTGTGGAAGAAGAGAAGCCTTCCAAAGCAACACAGCACGGCTCTGTGAGTCACTGAAGGCAGTGTTACCCAAGCACACTGCAGCTCAGCGGCTCCACACGTGTCTCCAGCCCAGAGCATGCTGGGACTGCATGCAGACGACTCATGCATAGAATCAGCCCTCAATTTCTGGCACAGGGGCTCCATTACCATCACGCCTTAGGGTGTTCTGGGAGAGTGAAACACAGGGTCGACAGGGTCAAACAATGCATCGCCAGTGCTGGACCCAACACCATATTCAGTGTTGCTGGCGTGCCACAGGTTTCTGCTGGACCAGCAGTCTCCGCATGAGCAGCTCTCCATCCCAGCAGCATGGTGGGAAAACCGGCTGTGAGTGGCACCTTCACTCTGTACACAAACAAAGGCACAGACACTCACAGTCTATGGCTCACAGCAGATTTTTGGAGCCCTCTGGCATCCATTCCTGGGAAAGACAACATTCCATTTGCTGGGCTGCTTGGCCCGTCAGTGTTTTGATGAGCTCTCAGAGACTCGGCACTGAGGCTCGAAGTCCTGGTGCCTTTGTCTGAAGTTGCAATAGCGGCACCTTCACCAGCATTCACCAATGCTTCCCCGCACTTCCCCATGCATCCTGCTTTGGGACAGGTGGGGGGAGTCAGGGCGTGAGCGGTGTTTAGCACTGCTCTTAGTCCATCATCCAACGAGGTCAAGCTTCTTTCATTCACTTGGCAAAGGTGATTTACTGTCTGGCACTTTCTATAAATGTTAAGCTGACAGGCTGGAAGATTGAAACTAGACCCCTTTAGCACCATCCTCCCATTTTTATTTATTATTTTTCAGATTAAAAATGTATTTATTTGTTCTGACAGAAGTTTTATAAAGTTTCAGCTGGCTATTATGTATATGAATTTCCTGATCTAAATGACTGGTTTGAAAAACCTTCAGGGTAGATCTTAAATGTCTCCTATTCCTATTTTAATCCCTGCTAATCAGTATTGTTTGTATCCAAGCCATGCAACAACAGATAGCAAAACTAAGATCTTTCCTCTTCTATAGCAACACAATAACTTATGTACGTCCCTCCTCAGCGTTCGTCCTACCAGCTGGGATTCCACCAATCAGGCCTCAAGTTTAGTGAGACATCATGGAGATCAGTTCTCAACTGAGGGCAACTCTGGTGGTGAAAAGGTAGGACCACATAGTACTCCCTGGGGGGCATCTGGGGTCAAACGGTCAGGAGAAACACGCACAACGGATTCTGCCTGCGGCTGTCAACTTCAGCCTGAGCAGTGCCTATGGGTGTCAACTGGACCAGAGATGGATTAGGTCTGTCCAGAGATG
This sequence comes from Paramormyrops kingsleyae, assembly GCF_048594095.1. Lineage (NCBI taxonomy): Eukaryota > Metazoa > Chordata > Actinopteri > Osteoglossiformes > Mormyridae > Paramormyrops > Paramormyrops kingsleyae. The sequence goes on along the minus strand of NW_027325966.1, from coordinate 1,516,521 downwards.
CAGGGGCTCCGTAGCTCAGGCAAAATTGGTTTAGATCTGTCATTGACCTGCTGACAGAGGTGCATACTGGGAAGGCCACATATGAATCCATTCTGAGGGTGTGCTTGTCTTTTATACTTCCTGTTAGTGGTCAGACAGCAGATGAAATTGCAGAATGTGGTCTGCAGTCTGTTGAACAGTTCAGGTTAACGGAATATTGATCCAGAGCATGGATCCCAATGGAAGCTGACTCCCAGCACAGCAGAGGCATTAAATATAAGGAAAGAGATGAATATTGCTGAATGACAGTTATGAAGAAAAGTGGGCCTAGTGGAGTATAACATATACCTAGCCAGCTCTCACCAAGGCATAATGACTCGGTTCATTCACATTGAAAGGTATGACATGAAGCACTTCAGCGATTTCTACACACACCGGGAAAACATTAAAAGAATTCACAGACATCTGAAAGCACCAAATATACCTATAGCCACTGGTATTAATGTCAGTTTTTCTACGATATATGGGTTAAACGGAGGGTTTTAAAAAGTGGCGTAATGCAGAGTAGACTTTGGTACAATCCAGAGGGATGGTCTCCTTTGTACTGAAGCCATTTAAAACTAATGTCTACTTAGGAGACATTACTCTATAAAGAGCAAGTTGAGGGAGGCGTAAAGACAATTTCTCCACAGGTATTAATAAAGTATCAGTTATTCTAATTATTTAAAATGACTTTACCTTAAGAAGCTTACTAACAGAACAGTGTTCTTTATTTTTTAAATCATTTTCCCACTTTTTGCTGCTGTTCTCTTTCAAGACGAAGGGAATAATGATAAACTGAGGTAAGCCTTCAGTAGCATTTACAGTAGTGTGGTGTCCAGCTAGCAGCATTTACCTGGTCACACTGTAATGGTGTCACGTCGAGGGCAAGGACAGAGGCGAAGACAGGGATGGAGGAAAACCAAAAGGGGCTTTATTAAAGAAAACTACACTACAGGAAGGGCGAAGGAAACAGACCACAAGGGGTCCAAACAGGGTAGGGAGGATCAGGCAAGAACACTAGACACAGGACACACTGGGGAGCACATGCAGGCAGCAACATCAATGACTGGACTGAGGATCGCAGGACTGAAGGACACTTTTTACAGGGCATGTGAGGGAGCAGATGGGACAGCGGGGAAGACAGCAGGCTATACGTACACTAAGATGGGAGACACAGTGGAAGAGGGCAGGACAAGACACCAGATGGGCACTGCTGCGGGACAAGGGCGCAGAGACCGAACACCACTAGGGGACGAGACAGACCAGGGTAGGCAGGGGCAACACCAGCACAGGGCACTCTGGGGGCAAGACGGGACACCACTAGGAGAACTTATATATTGTCTTATTGTTATTGTCTTATTGTTTTTAAGTTTAACACAAATATTTTCTCTTACCATTTAAATATAAACAACCATATTTAGAATAATGGCCACAGCATCTACAGTTTAAACAACTAATTATAAATATATTTCAATTGTGCCGCAAAATTTGCATGTACTATATCAGTGTCACGATCCGCTCCGTCCGATCCCGATGTGTGCCACGCCCCCTCATTACCTTGTGTTCATTCCTGTTTGTGATCATCTGTGTCCTGTTTCATTTGATTAGTCCTGTGTATATTAGACCGCGTCTCCCCATGTATGCCAGATTCGGCATTGTATTGTCCGTGGATGTCTCTGCGTGCTTGTCATTTGCCAATTAAACCCCGTTACCTGACTTCCTGGCTGCTGTCGCCTGCTTCCCGGCTCGCCTCCGTTGCCGAACGTGACAATCAGAACATAAAAATAAATATAGAATTAAGTATGCTAACAAAACATAATCTGAAGAAATAGCAAGAAACATACGAAGAGATGCTGCTCACCTCTGCGCCATCTCTCTGTCAGAAAGTTTTTGTTCAACCTGCAATTATTTTGTTAGAACTATTGAAACCACCGAGATTTTTAATTGGTCGAAAAGTATGAAGATATGTATTGTCATTATTTTCAACGAATGAAAACAAAGAATTTATTGTCAGGGAGGGACGAATTTGTAGCTGGTCCAATCAGGAGTAGTATCTTTAGTTTGTGCATACTGTAGCTGGGCGTGATTGGATATCTAGCCGCCTTTCAAGCCCCCGAATCATGTATCTACTTGTCAATAGGAAACCACGCAGCTCTGTCTATAATGTCTGTCTGTAATTTTTTTTATGACATTATGTTTTTGCTAGGCAGCATTACGGTAATGCGTAATACCGCTGTATTGGGGGTGTACCACCGCTGTATTTCCATAGCTTGTTGACGCAATTAGCATTTTAGCGACGTTGGTAGGGCGACGTCAACTCTCAGCGAATTTCATAGGCAACATCTACAATTCAGGAACTAGTAGGTCTTCAGATAGCTGTTCACGCTTTTGAGAAAGAAGACTATAGTTCTTGTTATTCAAATTCTGTATCCTGGTATTTTTAATTTCGAAGATATGTAATATACAAGTTTTTTGATAGACTAAATTTTGGTTTGATTTCTATTTTATTTTATGTAAAATAACGTTCATATAAAATCATTTTAGAATTAGTGCAGTGTTTCGTTTAAAATTAGTGCAGTGTCCTTAAAAACTGCATGTTCAAACCTAACGCCATGCCATAACTGCTTTGCAGATATTTCATTCAGGAATCTATAGAGGATATACGTAAGCCAGTCTGTGTATGTTTGTGTCTATGTGTGTTTGGGTGGGTGGTCATGTATATATTATGTTGTGGGGACCAAATGTCCCCACAGTGTTATAAAAACATGTTATTTTGACTTTGTAGGGACATGTTTTTGGTCCCCAAAAGAAAAAACTGACTCAGTTTTATAAAATTCTGTTAATGCAATCAAAGGAATAATAATTCCAAAAGTCTTGTATTTTGTTTGGTTACTTACTGTTACTTCTTGCTTACTACTGCAGGGATTTTGGATTAAGGTTGCCATAATTAGGATTGGGGTTATGCCCATACAAATGAATGGAGAATCCCCACAAAGACTCAGATACCTAATCTGTGTGTGTGTGTGCGCGCACACGTGTGTGTGTGTCTGTTTGTGTGTGTGGATTAGGTTTATATTACATGGTGGGGACCAAATGTCCCCCGCAATGTGATAAAAACCTGTTATTTTGATGCTTTGGGGGTGTTTTTCAGGTCCCCACAAAGATCTGTCAATACTAATAAAAAACTAAAGATGCCAGAAGTCTTGTATTTGGTTTGGTTACTTATGGTTAACGTTAGGGCTGGGTAGGGGTTAAGGTTGTCATGTTGGATTACAGTTTTCCTCATAGAAATGAATGGAGAGTCCCCACGAAGATATAATTATAACCCTATGTGTGTGTGTGTGTGTGTGTGTGTGTGTGTGTGTGTGTGTTGTGTGTGTGGTATCAGATCAGTTCCTGAGAGTTCAGTAGTCTGACGCCATGTTTCTGAGTCTGGGTGTGAAGGCCTGAATGCTTTTCCAGATGCTAGGAGGGTGAAAAGATAATGTGAGGGGTGGGTGGGGTCATCCACAATGTTGGTGGCTTTGCGGATGGAATGTGTGATGTGAATGTGCATGATGGATGGGAGAGAGACTCTAATGATCTTCTCAGCTATCCTCACTATCTGCTGGTCTTGTGATCTGAGGCTTGGAAAAACATGTTGTGCTGCTCAACCTTAGCACAATGATATGGGTGAATCATGGACGCAATAGAATTTGGGGATGATTAGTCCATACAGGGACAGAATCATTCCATACCTCAATCACCTCGTACGTATGTCTGCTAGGTGGAGTTGGAGTTGCTCCTAACTGTGCACAGTGGAGTTGAACAATCACAACTTCCCAGAATTTTACAGTAACAGGAGGACAGTGAACAACTCATTAATTCTATGCTGTGTGGACGATGTAATCGCCCACGAGTTTGCCTTAATACACAGGACATTCAAGCCATTGCAGAATACAAACCACAAATGCAGCTCCCTCCACCAGCAACGCCAATGTAGAAACTGCCACAAAATCCATGCCCCCTGATAACCAGCCCCTTATATTTTCACTACCGTCGTGGGGACCGTACTACAAAGAGTCAACGCAAGGTAAGCTGCAAAGTGCAAACAAATTTACAACTCACCATACATAGTGCACTACGTTTACTTTGTTTGTACTATGTGTACAGTCTTTGCACCTTGTCTGTTTGGCACTATATGTCGGTCATTCCTGTTATTCAGTGACTTTTCTGTCCTCATGGTTTACTTATATTTTCTCTAACATGAGTCACATATTTAAAACAAATATATATTTAGGTCTTCGTTATCACGTAAACAGAGACAATACGTATTAAAACTTTTATTGATATATGTATTAAGGCTGCCGTGATTAGTGGGCGTAGTCGATGACATGTTCTTCATGAATATCACTACGCAATTATTGGAGTAGTTATTCTCTAAAGCCCTGCAGTGACATGTAGTTTGTTGTTGTCAAAATGGGAGGGGCCAATACAAAGCACGGGTCTTAGGGAATTCTGATTAAATATACAGGCTTATTAATCCTGTTAATATAATTAGCATATGACCACTATTACTGTAAATAAATTCACAAACCGCAAAACTAACACCAATTGTCTGTCTACCTGCAAGGATCTGTCTGCAGACTGAAAAACTGGGGAATGAAGTGTAAACCGACCAATCAAACCACAATGGACTCGTTGGGGGAGGGATTAGACAGAGGGTGAATAGAGATGTGCATCATGAGAAAACAATATGTTCTTTTCGAACACTGAAGCATGCATACTCTATTCTAGTAGATCATAAATATAATATTATAAACTGAAAGTGAGCAAAATAATGCCCTTTAAGCAACAGTAGGCTGCTGTCCATGGTGCTGAAAACCTGGATTGTCAAATTTTACATTCAATTTTTTCACCTACTTTAACTGTAACCCTCTTATTTTGTTGGCAGTGATGCTCTGTGAAGTCTACAGAGGTGGGTATAGAAAGGATTAAAGTGGGTAATATGTGATTTAGATTAACTATTTTAAACCTGCATTGTAAAATAAAATGTGAACAGATGAAACACCAATACATTCAATCAATTAGTCCTTGTCTGAAATGGTCAAATTTTCCTTTTAAACAAGAGATCTTTTTTTTTTTCAGAACAGTCTGGGTGCATCTTCTGTCCTACCAGACCGGGGTCGTGGTAAGAGCACTTCTTCTTAAGAAGTGGTTCTCAGTGGTTGGCTCACCATCTCCTTCGACAAGGAGAGAATTCAAATCATGTGGTTCTTCTGGATCTTCAAAAAAACCCAATCAAGACTCCAACTTAGCAACACCTGCAGTTTGTTGTTGCAAATAATAAAGTATTTGAGTGACTAGAGGGGATACCTGACTACCTAAGAGAGAAGCGGATTTATCCAGGACTGGGTCATGGACAACTTTGGCATCTGTTCCTGTAATGAGCTCATAATCATGGAGTTTAAGGATATGGCTAGATAGGTCCAGGAAGAATGAGCTTTGTGGGGGTGGGGGCATAAGCAGCAGCCAAACAGATCTTACTTCCCCCAACTCAGACAGGATACAGCAGAACCTGTGGTGAGCATCAGCCCCAGAATCGAGAGTGAAAATTTGAGGGGCAGGTTGGACATTTAATTAAACAACAGCAACAATGTAACAGTCATGCAATTTTGTGATTAATAACTGGGGTGGAGACAGCAACTCCTGGATGGGCAAACAAAGCAATCAGAGCTGCTACAGGGAAGCACATTGCACAGCAGCCATACCGATCATGGTGACCTGCAGGAATTGGCCGGCGAACTCGGTGCAGTTCAATGGCGTTAAATAGGGAGAGTTCCAAGATACTGGAAGTCATCCATGGTAATATTCACATCCTCAGGAGTATCATATAAAACTTGTGTAAGCCTCAACTCCTTCAATGCCCTGATCGGGGCATTCATCGCTTTCCTATCTGCAGCTGTTTTAGCACTAAAATATTGGTAAAAAAAGAGATTCTCCTACAAAAAGTCAGAAAAGTCAAAGTGCATGATAATAGGAGGGGGACGTGAAGAGTTTTCTGACGGCCGTACAGCCTATGAGCACAGCGAATGGCTGACTGAAAGGCAGAGAGCTGAGGGAAAGTAGGGGCCTGAGTTACTGTATCACACCCAGCCAGGGCGTTGAGGGTGTCCGGCTTGGTGACCTCAGGATTAGGTCTCTGCCTTTTGCAGATGATGAGGTCCTGTTGGCCTCATCGGACCGTGACCTTCAGCTCTCGCTGCGACAGTTCGCAGCCAAGTGTGAAGCGGTTGGGATGAGAATCAGCACCTCCAAATCCGAGACCATGGTCCTCAGCCGGAAAAGGGTAGAATGCTCTCTCTGGGTCGGGGATGGGGTCCTTCCCCAAGTGGAGGAGTTTAAGTATCTCGGGGTCTTGTTCACGAGTGGGGGGACGATGGAGCGGGAGATCTACAGGCGGATCGGTGCGGTGTCCACAGTGATGCGGGCGCTGCATCGGTCTGTCAAGGTAAAGAAGGAGCTGAGCCAAAAGGCGAAGCTCTCGATTTACCAGTCGATCTACGTTCCTACCCTCACCTATGGTCACGAGCTGTGGGTAGTGACCGAAAGAACGAGATCGCGAGTGCAAGCGGCCAAAATGAGTTTCCTCCGCAGGGTGGCTGAGCTCTCCCTTAGAGATAGGGTGAGGAGCTCGGTCATTCGGGAGAGACTCAGAGTAGAGTCGCTACTCCTCCGCATCGAGAGGAGCCATCTGGTCAGGATGCCTCCTGGACGCCTCCCTGGAGGTGTTCCGGGCATGTCCCACTGGGAGGAGGCCCCGGGGAAGACCCAGGACATGCTGGAGGGACTATGTCTCTCGGCTGGCCTGGGAACGCCTCGGGATTCCCCCAGAGGATCTGGATGAAGTGGCCGGGGAGAGGGAAGTCTGGGTTTCCCTGCTGAGACTGCTGCCCCCGCGACCCGACCTCGGATAAGCGGATGGATATTCTTGTACTGTCCACTTTCTCCCGTGACAATGCAAATTTCCCACTTGTGGGACTAATAAAGGAGTATCTTATCTTATCTTATCTTATCTTATCTTATCATCTTAATTAGGGAATCTCCAGTGTGTGACTGCCCTCTAGTGGATAAACAAAATTCAACTACATAAGTCAATATTATAGTGTTTTCCAATCATTTTCACACTTGTCTCAATACCATGTCCACTTTTTCAAAACACTTCACACTGTGAACTTTACAAACATGCACCTGAGCATATCAGTTAACTTTCGGTGCAATATGCACTAAAACCACCAGAACACTTCACACTTCACCCAAAAGTGACACACGCTGCCAAACCTATAGCACACGCACTCTCTCACAAGATGACTTTGTCACACAAAGAACAATGCATGAAAAAACACAAACAACTTGAAGCGCTGCAAAATGCATATATATGATGTGTTGTTGTATCCTATATTTTCACACGTTTATTGCAAAGTAAAAGAAAAACGTATGCCATTTCTTACAGTAAACATTGTAATACAAACAAATAATACAGTAAATAAATTCAGCTGCGCAATACACTGGAAAAGAAAAATACATTACAGCCACCTACTGAAAGTACATTACATTCAATACAGAAAAAAACAAAACAAACATAGCCAAATAGCAAAGTTTGACTGTATACAGTTAAGTATACTGTTGTCCTGGACTAATCCATTTGGTCCCTTGCATTTGGCCATAAATTTTCATCGACATCACACTGAATATTTTCTCTTGCAATACACCAAGGAAAAAATCTCTTTGAGTGTCTTATCCAGCTCTGGATGTCCTCCACATGGATGTCCACACACCCAGCAGCCATTGCATCTAAAAGCGACATCTGATCATGTGGGCGATGGTCATATACCTTCCATCCCCATGCAGAAAAAAATCCTTCAGTCGGGTTGAGGAATGGAGAGTATGGTGGCAAGAATAATGACATCATCCAGGGATGGGCTATAAACCACTCTGTGACTTGGCGGGAATGATGAAAGGCCACATTGTCCCACACAATCACAGATACCAGTAAATTCTTCCTCTCCCTCCTGTGGGAGGTAAATGCTAAATCCTACAGTAGTGGGTTACAGTAAAGACAAACGTGCATCGATGCATCAGTTTTTTCCTGGAGACTTCCCTCAAATCACACCACTACAGTAATATATACACCAATCAAATGCCTTCAGTCAGAATGCTCTACATAGTGTATAGTACCTGTTGCTTTGCCTGAAAATCCTGACAATTGATGCCTCTGTGGATCTAGGCAGGTGGAGTGGAACTCTTAGACCCACTTTCCTCAGGGACAGACCATGATTTCCAACATGGTCAAATACTGTGGCTCTGATTTCATCAGTAGCCAAGATTCTTCCTCTTCCTCTCCGTTTGTGTCTTCTTGCTCTTCCTCTGCCTCTTACTGCATCCATTTTTCACTAGCTAAAGAAAAATGGCAATGGAAAATGCCAATCCAAAGATTTGCACATATGGCAAATTGGCACTAACCTCACAAATTACTAGATAGGTGCTTAGCTGAAATTATAGGCAGGTATGTGTTTTCATTCAGCTTTCCAGCTTCAAGCATTGTAAAGTGCTGTAGTTGTACAAAGTTTTGCTGGTGGCAAACACTGACTGAGAGAAGTATTCATGAAATTTGGGGGAAGTGGTGATTGAATGCATATTGTGTCAAAGCAATGCAAAAGCATACATAGTTTAGCTCACATAGTCCAATTTTATGGTGCATGTGTTAAGTGGACAAGGTAAAAAGTGGACATGGTATTGAGACACGCGTCAAAATGATTGGAAAAAAGTGTAATACATTTAACCCCCGTATGTTTTATGGCTTCACTGTGAGGCTTGACTTATTTCCCTCCTCAATGATCAGTTTAATATAACTGGTGAAGCTGTAAATTAGTTTAGTCATGACTTCAGAAGTTACCCTGACAAGGGATTCTGTACAATCAGAGATGGAGCTGCTGGTTGGGCTGGTCATCGCCTGCTTTTTCTGACTGATGTAGGTCTGAATGTAAAGTTTCAAACTGCTTAATATGTATTAATCTGTTTTATAATGTTCACACAAAAACAGCTTTTAATGTGTGTTGCACCTTACATCTCCTACTGTACAATGTGCTTCTGCATTTGATTCCTCCTTGACTGGGGGGTAAAGAGAAATAACTAGCAAGAAAGACAGAGAGAAACTTTTCGGAGGTGCTATTGTACAAAGTTGAACTGATTGTCCAAAGACTTCTTGCTGTCAAATTTAAATGTGATTTTTGTGTCTCTTTCAGTAAATTATCTTGAAATACATTGATATCTGAAGTTAACTGAGGCCCTTGCTATTCATTGTGTCCGACTCTCCAATCCTTACCTCTCCCTACAAACCTAGACACTGGTCCACTGTAATCTACCTGCATGATCGGGTCGCTCCTGTTGGTAGCAGGTTACATGTCAGACCACTGTAGATGCAGCAGTATGCATTGCAGCCTCTTATGTGCACGCAATGAAGGTACACTGGTGAAGCTTCTCCATGCCATACAGAATAGGGAAGCACTGGAGGCAGTGTGTGGCTCAGTGGGTTAAGCCTCTGTGGCTGTGATTGGAAAGTCACTGGTTCAAGCCCAACCTCAGCATGTCTGTGGCTGCTTTAAATGAGGCCCTTAACCCCCAGCTTCCTGGGCACTGCCATGGGTGGCTGCCCTTCACAGCCAGGTTCCCCTTTGCCTAAGGAGAGCAGTTTGGGGGAAGGATAAAGAGAATCTTTCCACAGGCATCAATGAAGTATCTATTGTTAGAGGCTCCTTTTCTATCTGAGCATATCCTTGCTCAGTTTGCATGAGTGCTCTGCTCCCAAAAGCCACTGGTTTCCTGCATTGTATCACAGCTGCACCCAAACTGGTGTCTGAAGCATCACACTGGAGAATCAAGTCTTCCTTGGGATCATAATATTTCAGTACCGGTGCATTCACAATGGACTCTCTGATTTTGGAGAATGCAGCATCCTGAATGTCTGTCCACTCCCACAAACTGCCTTCATGGGTCAATTGTCGCAGAGGCTCACACTGGTCTGAACGGTGGCTGCAAAACTTGGCTAAGAAATTTACCATTTTTAGGAGTCTTTGCCCCCCTGCTTTGGGCATCTGCTGGATTGCTTTGCCTTTTTCTGGATCAATTTGAAGTCCATCCACTGTCAGTAAATATCCTATGAATGGAACAGCGTCTGTCTCAGTCTTAGTTTACATTTAGCTTGATGTTTTCCTCAGTACATCTGTCTATAAATTACGTCAGTGTTCTGTCACGATCTTTCTCTGCCAGTTCCATTGTGTCTCCCTCACCTGTGATTGAAATGCCATCTGTAATCACATGAACTCCCTCCAAGCCGTTCCAGGGCTCAGTCATCTTTGGAAAATCTCTGGAGCAGTGCTGATGCCCATAGGTATGCACAGCCACCTGTACCTGCCACAAGGGGGCGAGAAAGTGGTCGGGTAGCTGAAGTTTTCCTCCAGCTTGACATGCCAACAGCCATTTCTGATGTCACACACTGAAAAGCTTCTTTAGATCTAGCAAGATGTCATCAATGGTAGGGAGAGGAAAATGGTTCCTCTTCAGTGCTTTATTCAGTGGTTTAGGGTCTGTACACACGCTGAGCTCACCGTTTCGCTTCTTTGTGAATTCTGCTCTAAAATAGCTGTTAATTACTACAGGAATTTTGGTGGTAATGTCTATTAAAGAATGTTTACAAATATCATAAATTGGATTAAAGAAGTAACTGGAGCAGTTGAATAGTTCTGCAGTCTCTGTCATTCAATTCAATTCAATTTTATTTATATAGCGCATTATCACAACATTACATTGTCTCAATGATCTTTACATTTCTGCCTCGTAAGGACCCCCCATTGAGTAAGCCAAAGGCAATGGTGGCAAGGAAAAACTCCCTAAGAGGAAGAAACCTTGGGAGGAACCAGACCCAAAGGGGGAGCCCATCCTCCAGGGGCCAGCAGATGAGTCAAACAAACAAGATGAAATGACTAAGCTAATACAGACAAGATGAAATGACTAAGCTAATACAGGGGTTGAAATATATGTCTCAATGCAGCGGCCGACCGGTGCAGGCACGTGGTGCTTGATGCACGATGGCAGGATTAATAGACACACAGCCGCAGGGTGGATGGCGAGGCATCGTGTTGAGCCAAGGGCAGGCAGGTTGGAGGGTAGGTGCCGGAGGTGGAGGTAGTTGTCTTGCAGGCCGCAGAGGCATAAACTCTTCAACGACATTGTGCTCCATGGAGCACACCCCAGAAGGGGTGAGGGAGGAAGTAAGAATAATTGTGTATTAGCCAGAGTTGAGGAAACCAGAGGCAGTGCAAGCAAAACGATCGAGTGCAATATTCGTCTAGGCTCCGGCAGATCTGGGTATAGCAGCATGAGAAATAGGGAGAGACAGGCGGGAACACAGGCATGGGGACTCCCTGAACATCAGCACTCTAGTGTAGAGCCAGAGTGACAGCACTGACGCCTCAGTTTATCCAAAGCCAATGACACCGATCCCCACCCAGCTCTTCACCTCATACTGTTAGTCTGACTGGGAGTGAGCGACTAGCTGGAACCAGAACTAGGTTTCCTATACGCTAAGCTATACAAGTGCGTTTTTAATCTAGACTTGAAAAGCGAGAGTGTGCCTGAATCCCGCACATCCGCCGGGAGACCATTCCACAGCTGCGGAGCTCTGTAAGAGAATGCTCTGCAGCCTGCCGTAGCCCTGTCTACTTCAGGAACTAATAGATATCCTGCTCCTTGTGAACGAAGCAGGCGAGGAGGGTTGTAAGGGACCAGAAGATCATTGAGATATTGTGGTGCAAGGCCATTCAGAGTTTTGTAAGTCAATAGTAATAATTTGTAGTCAATCCTAAACTTGACCGGTAGCCAGTGCAGGGAAGTATGTAACTGGGGGGAAACGGAAAGCCCCAAAAAATCATATTATAAGTAGGCACTGTAATAGGCCTACCCTTTGTTGTCTGTATTTAAACGCCAGGAGTATTAGGAATAAAATTCATGATTTAGAGGCTCTTATCTCATCAGACTCTTATGATATTATAGCAATAACTGAAACGTGGTTGAGTGATAAGGATGGACAAGAATATAATATGGATGGTTACACATTGTTCCGTAAAGACCGTATAGGTAAGAAGGGAGGTGGTGTTGCAGTATATGTAAAGGAAAACTTGCAGGCAAGGGAGCTTACTGATATAAGTAAAAGTACGGAAGCTATATGGGTAAAATTAGATGCTACAAACTCAAATAGCCTAATTGTCGGTGTTTGTTACAGAGCACCCAATGTAGCTGTTGAGGAAAGCAGATTGTTATACAGTGATATTAGGATTATGAGCAATAAAAATGATGTGGTAGTTATGGGTGATTTTAATCTACCGGGGATGCAGTGGGACATTGTTGCTGGCTCTTCTGAAAATGAACTTGACATGGTGGGATTAGTACAGGATTGTTTTTTTACTCAGTTTGTTAACACCCCTACCAGGGGAGATGCCATTCTTGATCTTGTTTTGTCTAATAACCAGGACAGGATTGGTAAATTAGATGTTTTAGAACCACTTGACAGTAGCGATCATAACATGGTTAAATTTGAGGTTAAGTTTAGTGCCCGAAGAGCAAAGTCCAAATCAAAAATATATAATGTTAGGAAGGCTAACTTCAATTGTATGAGATTAAAACTAGAAACTGTGAACTGGATGGAGTTAATTAACAAAACTGTTGAAGAGGCATGGGGATTTTTTAAAAGCACATTATTGCAAGTACAAGAGGACTTCATACCTGTTTCTAACAAGAATAAATCAAGGAAATTGCAACCTAGGTGGTTTAATAGGGACATAAAGTATAAAGTAAGGAGGAAAAGGGCTTTGTTCCAGAGATGGAAAATAACTGATGATGACATAATAAAGCAAGAGTATCTAAATCTACAGGCTGAGTTAAAAAATGACATTAGACGAGCTAAAAGGAATGTCGAAAGGAAGATCGCATTGGAGGCTAAGGATGACGTTAAAAGTTTCTTCCAGTATTTTAACTCTAAAAGAGCTCTAAAAGCTGAAATCACTAATCTGCAGGATAGTAAGGGTCTTATAATTGAAAACGACATTGACATAGTAAATGAGTTCAATGATAGTTTTGCACGGGTATTCACTGTTGAGGACACTAGTAACTTACCAGTTCTTATTACTAATCCAACATCGTCTATAACTAATATATATATAACTGAAGCTGATGTTTTGCAAAGCCTAGCTAAGCTCAAAATAAATAAATCACAGGGCCCTGATGGCATCTTACCTATAGTGTTAAAAGAGATGAGGGATATTATTTGCCAACCCTTAACATTACTGTTTCAAAAATCCTTATCTGAAGGTGTGGTACCTTCTGATTGGAAGCATGCCAACATAACGCCCATTTTCAAAAAAGGGGATAGAAGTAATTTGTCAAACTATAGGCCAATCAGTCTAACTTGTATAACTGGTAAAGTTATGGAGGCTATAATCAAAGAGAAAATGGTAGATTACCTGGACTCAAATAACATTTTGAGGGATAGCCAGCATGGATTTAGGAGAGGTAGATCCTGTTTAACAAATCTGTTGGAGTTTTTTGAGGAAGCTACTCAGGAAGTTGATGATAAGAAGGCCTATGATGTCATCTATTTAGATTTCCAAAAGGCTTTTGATGTTGTTCCCCACAAGAGGCTCTCACTTAAACTCAAAGCGACAGGTATTTTAGGAACTGTAGCGACTTGGATTGATAACTGGTTAACGGATAGGAAGCAGCGAGTAGTTATAAGAGGCTCGATGTCACAGTGGGCCTGCGTTCATAGTGGGGTACCGCAGGGTTCAATTTTAGGACCACTTTTGTTCCTTATTTACATAAATGATATAGACACCAATATATACAGTAAACTGGTGAAATTTGCAGATGACACCAAGGTGGGTGGTGTAGCAGATACTGAACTAGCGGCTCAGCAGCTACAGCGGGATCTTAATTTAATTAGTGACTGGGCTGACACCTGGCAGATGAAATTTAACATAGACAAATGTAAGGTACTCCATGTAGGGAGCAGAAATATAAAGTACAGGTATTTTATGGGACCTACTGAAATAAAGGTAGCTGATTATGAGAAAGACCTTGGTGTGTATGTAGATGCTTCCATGTCTCATTCTCGCCAGTGCGGGGAAGCAATAAAAAAGGCCAATAGGATGTTGGGGTATATCTCCAGGTGTGTGGAGTTTAAGTCAAGGGAGGTAATGCTAAGATTATACAATTCCTTGGTGAGACCTCACCTAGAATATTGTGTACAGGTTTGGTCACCATATCTTAAAAAGGACATAGCGGCCTTAGAAAAGGTGCAGCGTAGGGCCACAAGAATGATTCCTGGTCTTAGAGGAATGTCATACGAGGAAAGGTTATTTGAGCTAAATCTGTTCAGCCTCAAGCAAAGGAGACTGAGGGGGGACATGATTCAGGTCTATAAGATTCTAACAGGTTTGGATGCTGTTCAACCGAATAGTTACTTCAGCATTAGTTCAAATACAAGAACTCGTGGCCATAGGTGGAAATTAGCGGGAGAACATTTCAAACTGGATTTAAGGAAACACTTCTTTACACAGCGTGTAGTCAGAGTATGGAATAGTCTTCCTGATAACGTAGTGCAAGCTGAATCCTTGGGTTCCTTTAACCCTCAATGGGTCCTTGTCAGAAAGTTACGTTCCAGGTCCTTGGGGTTCAAGTTGCACCCCTATCCATTGGCATATATAATTCAATGGTACCAAGCTCAAATTCAATTAACTAAAGTTAAGATACATTTATTAGTTAACTGAATGATGCTTGCACAGCTTACGCAGTGAGATAGTGCAGTTAAAGGGGTTGCGGCAGTGGGGGGGGGCAGCAGAGGGGACTGGTCATATAATGCACATTCCGACTGTATCCTCTTGCAGAATGTGTCGAAGAGCTTCAGCTGTGGAATACCTAGCCATGGTGTTATATCTTTTCTAACAGTTGAAATGTAAACAAAACAAAATGGCTGACTTTTTTTAATATCCGAAAATGTTCTAGAATATAATAACATAAAAAATTATAGTAAGCAATTATCACTAATTAACTGAATTTGTCGATCATATCAATGTCATAAATTAACCCTAAAAAGGGTTATGTAATAGCAACTGGACTTTGTTTTTCATAGAAGACGTTTTGCACTCCATCCAGAGTGCTTTCTCAATTCTGACTGACTGGCATAGCAGGTTGATGAACCCTGTGGAATCCTCAAGTTGTTAGCACTAGATGGTCACCTGTGGGTTTTTGTTGTTCCTCCTGGCTTTCATGTGTTTCACTGATACCACCTGAGGCCGAGCGTGAACGACTTTGGAAGCGTCTTGGCAAAGTTGAAAGAACTGCATTGTAGGTGGACCGGGAGGACAACTGCTTCAAATGAACGAACGTCGTTGAACAGAGGAGGTGGCCTAAGACGTCTATCACCTACCTACAATGCAGTTCTTTCAACTTTGCCGAGACTCTTCCACAGTCGTTCACGCTCAGCCTCAGGTGGTATCAGTGAAACACATGAAAGCCAGGGGGAACAACAACAACCCACAGGTGACCATCTAGTGCTAACGACTTGAGGATTCTACAGGGTTCATCAACCTGCTATGCCAACCAGTCAGTCAGAATTGAGAAAGCACTCTGGATGGAGTGCAACACTTCTTCTATGAAAAACAAAGTCCAGTTGCTATTGCATAACCCTTTTTTAGGATAACCATGACCTGGATAACTGAGAATCTCCACAGACATCTGTCATAAATTAAGTTTTTTTTGGGGTGCATTTTGCACCCCCGAAGAAAGTATGCCAGCGATAATTGACGTCAACACTTTTTCTATCATTTTCTGCATGACCGTATGTAAAACTGGTGCACTTACAATGTCCTAGAGGATAACTGCTGTAATTTTAATAACAACATGGTAGTAGCCATAGAAATGGGCATGGGGTGCAGAACGCACCCCAAGGAACCATTGAGGGTTAAATCAGAGCTAGATAAGATTTTAACAACTCTGAGCTATTAGTTAAGTTCTCCCCAAGCGAGCTCGATGGGCCGAATGGCCTCCTCTCGTTTGTATATTTCTTATGTTCTTATGTTCTTATGTTCTTAAGACAGGATAGGGCTAATGTGATCAAATTTTTTAGTTTTTGTTAGAACTCTGGCAGCTGCATTTTGTACTAACTGAAGTTTATGTAGGGATCCAGATGGACAACCCGAAAGGAGGGCATTGCAGTAGTCCAATCTAGAAGTTATAAAGGCATGTATTAGTTTTTCTGCATCTTGAAAGGACAGCAACTTCCGAAGCTTGGCTATGTTCCGTAGATGATAAAATGCCGTACTGGTAATGCTATTTATGTGAGCACTGAAGCAGAGGTCGGAGTCTACCAGGACACCAAGATTTCTGACCACTGTTTTAAATTGAGTAGGGAGGCCGCTAGGGTTGGGGTTTACAAACTTATTGCGGGCCTCCTTAGGACCGATTAAAAGAACCTCAGTTTTTTCAGTATTTAACATGAGGAAATTCCTTGCCATCCAACAACGGATGTCTAGCAGACAGTCGGCTAAAGAAGAGAGCTGGGATGCGTCACTAGGTTTAACAGATATATACAATTGTGTATCATCAGCATAACAATGAAAATTAACACTGTAATTTCTAATTATGTTACCAAGCGGTAGCATATATAGATTGAACAGTAGGGGGCCCAGCACTGATCCCTGCGGGACACCATATCTTACTTTAGTGGCTATGAATGACTCATTTTTTACATGGACAAACTGGTAACGATCAGTGAAATACGAACGAAACCACAGTAGTGCTATCCCTTTAATGTCAATCAATGTTTCCAACCGGTCCAAAAGAATATTATGGTCTACAGTATCGAATGCTGCAGTTAGATCCAGTAAGAATAATAGCGATATACAGCCACGGTCGGAAGCCATAAGCAAGTCGTTTATCACTTTGACTAAGGCCGTTTCTGTGCTATGATTGGGTCTGAAACCAGACTGATATAGCTCGTTAGCATTATTATCTTGAAGAAAGGAGGACAGCTGGTGAGCAACAACTTTCTCAAGAATTTTAGAAATGAAGGGAAGATTTGAGATGGGTCTATAGTTTCCTAAGTCACTAGGTTCAAGATTTGGTTTCTTTAGGATAGGTCTAATAACAGCCATTTTAAAAGATTTAGGAACATATCCAAGACTAAGAGATGAGTTTAACAAGTTTAACAATGTAGTGCTAATCAGTGGTGCAATTTCCTTAAGTCGATTGGTGGGTATTGGGTCATCAAGGCTAGTAGTGGGTTTGCAAGAGGAAATTAACTGAAGGAGTTCTGTCTGCACTACAGGAGTGAAACATTCAAAGATGTTATCATTAGTACTAATAACACTAGCACTAGCAGAGGATTGGTGGTTGTGTGCAACCGTGGGCGTGCTCGTGATGGTATGTCTAATCGTGGTTATTTTATTATTAAAAAACGCAATAAAGGCATCACTACCAAGAGCTTCTGGGACATGTGAGTTTAACATTGAACGATTCTTTGTTAACCTAGATACAGTTTCAAATAGGAATTTAGGATTGGTTTTGTTATTTTCTATTAGTTTAGAGAGATACATAGACCTAGCAGTCATTAGTGCATGTCTATACTTAGACAGGCTCTCTTTCCAGGCAAATCTAAAAACTTCTAATTTTGTTGACCGCCATTTGCGTTCTAGCTTTCGTGAAGCTTGTTTAAGTTCACGTGTACGGTTAGAGTACCAGGGGGCAGGTTTCTTATCCCTATGTTTTATTTTCTTGAGTGGTGCTACATGATCAAGAGTGGTACGAAATGATTCTACCATGTTCACGGTTACCTGTTCAAGTTCATTTACACATGACACTTCAGAGGTTAGGTTAAAGGACTGTGGGAGCTGTTCCAGAAAAGTTGCAGCGGATAATGAGGCTATGGAACGTCTAGTATCGTACCTCTGGTCTGGGGCCTTAGGGGAGTTATGTTGTATTTGAAATGTTAAAAGGTAATGATCTGAAAGTAGAGGATTCTGAGGGATAATTGATATGTGTTCTACCAGGACACCATGACTAAGAATCAGGTCTAGGGTGTGGTTACAGGCATGAGTTGGCCCAGTTACATTCTGATGTACACCGACAGAGTCAAGAATGGCAGTAAATGCTTTTGTTACTGGATCACTTTCATTTTCCATATGAATATTAAAATCACCAACAATCAAGGCCTTGTCGGTAGTAACCACCAAGCTTGTTAGCTTGTCATTGCCACGCCATGACAGAATGACTCCCTAAGCAGGATGATCCCCAGACTCTGTGACACCCCGTCTGTTGGGATTCGTGTCCTTTGCTCCTGCAGGTGACCCAGTGGTGATGGGGTCAGAGCCCCAGTCCTTGGTATCTGTTTTGGTCCCAGCACCCAGCCTCCTGCCTTGGCCCAAGCCAC
The DNA here is from genome assembly GCF_048594095.1 of Paramormyrops kingsleyae. NCBI lineage: Eukaryota > Metazoa > Chordata > Actinopteri > Osteoglossiformes > Mormyridae > Paramormyrops > Paramormyrops kingsleyae. Next base: position 1,497,980 of record NW_027325966.1, on the reverse strand, counting down.
TGGCCTACGTACCTCAGTGGATCGTCAACAGTCCACTAATTGATCCATGGAGCGATAGTGACTGGAGGAGCCCAAGGAAGAGGAAGACCTTACTGGGCTTCTTGTAGTGACGCAGACAACCTGCCCTTACTGCTCCCTCTTGTTGCCCAGAAGGTCCGGCTCCCTGGAACTCAGCCATGGAAGGCCACTCAACACATCACTTCTCTGCGACATGGTGCCTCAAAACTCTCCACAAATTCTTCCATTGACTCCCCAAAGTGCACAGCTGCTTTGCTCGCTTTCTCTGGACATTGAAATAGGAGATGGCGGAAGGCAGCTGACCTGATATCACTAAACCCAGTTCAGGTAGTGTCCAGTCCCAGTGAAATCACTGCAGCTTCGCCCTGTGGAAGAATAATTAGTTAAAATTTGTCTATTACTATTACTAATAAACTGGTCTTTGTTCATTACTGAAAATGTAATCGAAGTTCCCTTCAAATGACTCAATATTTCTTGTAGGTGATTGTGTAATCACCTGGGTTACCCCCTTAGATACTACATCCCATAATTATCGTCATCCTGACCTTCTGTAGGCATTAATCCCATGTCAGAGTGTGTCTGCACAGCTATTTCCTTCCATTCTCTCACACAAAGTGCATCACAAAGCCTCTTTTGTTCAAACCATGGCTCCCTTGTTTAATACTACAAATTCTATTGTCATCATAAGCAAATATACATGCCTTGTGCATAGTAAATCTTTTAGTGTCCAAGCAGCATAAAGAAAAATTATGATGCATTTTATTATGAGTTTTATGCTGCATATAGTAATAATAATAGAATGACTTGCTGAAGTATTTGGTGCTAAACATTCAACCGTGTGGTTTTGTCACTTCCTGTTTAAAGTGTCCACTCCCCTTTCACTCTGCCTGCTGTGTGTGAGAATAGAAACGACAGAGATAGTGAAAGTACAGAGGATGAGGAAGTGAGGGTCAGTCTCCACAGATCTGGGCTCAGTGACACACACACACATATGGATCCTCTGATGCTCCTGTTTCTTCTCATTGCTGGGCTCACAGGTGAGTGTCTCTCATTACAGTGGTACTGAGTAGAGATCTCTCTCCTGCTGCTCACACACTGTCAGCTGCAGTTTGGAGATCATGATGTCAGTTGTGAATTATGGCAGTCTTAATAAAAACATCTTTGTCTTGGAAATTGGAAATACATATTATATTCTTAGAAATGTACCCTGAATCAGGTAATTGAAACTATATACATAATATCTAAATATACTGCATGATATATATAAAGACTGTCAGTGCAGATAAACTGCTCCTGCCTCTTGTACCCTTTGGTTTTCTATGAGGCCTGTGATTGATCTTACTGGTGTCATTTCAGCAGCACAGGTGGTTATGTGAGCAGACAGCCGGGATGCCATCAGTCATTTCTGTGTGTACAGACAGAGGGGTCTAAACACCCAGCTTCATGTATTACTGCAGAAGGTCTCAGTGCTTATCAGGGGGCAAGATCAGTGTTAGGGGTCAAGGCTAAACCTGGTTGTCTTTCACTCTGCAGCAGATTTGGAGAGCTAGTTACCCTCTAGCTGGTAGAGACTGGGGGCAGCGTGGGGGCCTCACACCTCCAGGCTTGTGGTTTCGGTATCTGGCCCAGCTTTCTGTGGGCAGTTTGCATGGTCTTCCTGTATCTATGCTGGTTTCCTCTCAGTTCTCCGGTTTCCTCCCACAGGTCAATGTCTTTCCATGTAAAGGGCAGCCAATAGCGACATTTTTGCCTCTCTAGACGGCACTTCAGTGCATTCAGTCGTGCTACATGACACCTTTCTTGATGGTGAACTGTGTGCAGGTAGGTAGGTTGGTCTATCTCTCTAATCATGTCTAATCATGCAATATCAAAGAAAAGGACAGCCCCAGACAATTGATTTAATTATTGTGATAACTCAAAAAGTATTTGACAGATCTTTGGATAATAGAGGATCCGTGACTGATTTAATTTTGTGACGAAGCGCTCCAGAATTGAAGCGGTGTCACGTAGTGATGGCACATGAAAGGACAGCCATAGGTGTAGATTCAGTGAACCTGGTTACATTGAGACAAGTCGCCCAGTGTTGGGCTTTTAATAACAATGATTGTTGCATAGGTGGGAGGAGTGTGTGGGGGATACAGGTTGTTAAGGGTAGGGGTGTGTGAGTAGAGTGGGGACATTGAGTTGGATTTTCATGCCTTATAGTCAGAAGCCCATGTCTTCTGTTGCCCTTGCCGTGGTTCCCCAAAATCTCTCTGTCTCTTTAGTTTATACAGATATTAGATATCTGACTCATACCCCTGCCATCTCAGCACTGCTGACTGTTGGCTTTGAATGTGACCATGACTGCGTCTGTGTGCAGTTTGCAGGCTTCCTCTGTTCACATTGCATTTCTCCAGCTTCCAGTGCCCTGCAATGGATTGACATGCTGTTTAAGGTTTACCTCACTTTACACTGTGTGCTTCCTGCATTAGGACCTAAATAATTATACTAATGATTAAACAGCTATGGTGAAACATACGACTCTTTCAGGCGACAGTGATACCCAACTAATGTATAGCGTTTGTTTTTAAAATGAAATGAGAACAGATTAAAAGAGAGCTGAGCATCTCGATTGACTAACATTCCCACAGTGCCTCTTCAGGAGTCCTTTTAGACACCAAGTTCTGTGGTTCCAATTAGCACCATGAAGGTGCACAATGATATTCATGGGTATCATGGTCTGCAGCCAAATCACAATTATTTAACACTTTTTCTAGATTTTACATGTCTGCAGTGTTGGAACACACAATACACACAATATATATGCGGTGGGGCAACTTTTGCCCCCACTGTCTAAAAATGGGGGCATTTGCAATATTTGGGGTCACACTTTAAAAATTGTACTTAGAGCACAAAGTTTATGTTTTATGAGAGAAGAGCCCAGATTAAAATGCATACAGTAATCAGCTCCTTGTGCCAACATGAGTAAATAAGAATAATATTCCTATCAGGGGTTTTGCGAGGATGAGACTGAAGCTTTACCCTTTGTTTCTGCTGAGAGACATGCGGCGTGACTCATTTCTCTGCGCGTACAAGTTATCTTTGATCAGCGTTCATGGTTTGAGATTCAGATCGAGCTTTAGGTAATTATTTTCGAACTGGTTGGTTGGACTTCTAAGAAATTCGAGTTCTAATGAGTTTGAGAACTGAGGTACCACTGTACTAACAAATACAAAACACAAAATACTGTACATGTATGACGTAATTGCCAGTTTATTGGTAAAATATTTTTGTTAAAGCTTTTTAAAAATTACATAATAATATAAGTGATATAAAAACCAGTGAGAATCCAAATACTATCTACAACTTCATAGAGTATTATACTCAATGCAGCCTCTGCAAATGTTTCCGGAATGTAGCCATAGCAATTTCTTCTGATGTAGCAGCAGATCTCCATCATGATCTCCAAACTGCAGCTGACAGTCTGTGAGGAGCAGGAGAGAGATCTCTACTCAGTACCACTGTAATGAGAGACACTCACCTGTGAGCCCAGCAATGAGAAGAAACAGGAGCATCAGAGGATCCATACATGTGTGTGTCACTGAGCCCAGATCTGAGGAGACTGACAATCACTTCCTCATCCTCTGTACCTTCACTGTCATGGTCGTTTCTATTCTCACACACAGCAGGCAGAGTGATGGGGGAGTGGACACTTTAAACAGGAAGTGACAAAACCACAAGGCTGAATGTTTAGCACTTCAGCAAGACATAACATCCAACCATCCATCCATCCATCTTCTATAGCTGCTTATTCTGTGCAGGATCCTGATGGCCCACAGTCTGGGCAGCAACCACTCGCAGGGAAAACACACCATTCACACACACATGCACACCTATGGTAACTCCAATAAACCTCAGCATGTTTTTGGGCTGTGGGGGGAAACAGGAGAACCCAGAGGAAACCCCACACTGACACGGGGAGAACATGCAAGTGCAGGGGGGACAATAAAACAAAATTAAAGTCTTCAGCTTGCTTGGTTTCTTGTGTCATTCATGTGACTCACAGCTGTTTTCTACAGATACACATACAGTATGAAGTGTGAAATGAAGAGCTGAGAGGGAGAGACACTGCAGAAAGCAGTGAAAGCCAGTACATACTGTCAGAGGTTACAATCTTTACGGTGTGTGTTTCTGCGTATTTCTTATCAATTGCAGGAAAACATTTTTCATGTTGCCTTTGTCCTGCAGTTTGCAGGAATAAATATTGTAATAATATTAGGAATTTTACAAATTTGGCAATATCAAATACAGTGATACCTCGGTATACGTCCTTAATCTGTTCCAGATCCTTGGACTTATACCAAACAGGATGTATACCAAACAAATTTTTCCCATAAGAAATATAAGGAAAATGATTAATCCGTTCCCATGAAAAAAAAATCCTATTGTTATTGGCATATTATATATTGATGGGGTTGTATAAAATAACTTAAACATTGCTTAATACTAAAATACATAAATATAAAAGCAATTAGATGAAACAAATGAAAAGAGAGTTATAGCGCGGGTTGTTCACTGAATGGTAGCAACTGGCGTACTGACGCTGGTGGGCAGTCGTGGCTTTGTCTTGAGAGGTAAACAAGGGAAGCGCGTGGTGTCCTGACTCATTATGACCCATACAAGTTCTAGCACATGAGTCGTATTCCAAACAAAGGCCATATACCAAACAAAATTTTCCGTGTCCAAGCAGGACGTATATCAAGTTGGACTTATTCCAAAGTGGACGTATACTGAGGTACCACTGTAATGGATAGTTGAACTTTACAAAGAATCATTGTAGCTCACTGGGTATAGAAATACATGTAAATGAAGCATGTAAGTTGATGTTATTAATGAGCTGTGTAACTTCCTTCTTTCTCACACATGAACATAAGCAGCTAAGATATTTTCAGACAGACACTTATTCTGAAAAGCAGAAATGTCGTCATACAGGATGTGAGGGTGAGACTCTGCAGAAACACTGTGTGCTGCATACAGAGGGTCTGACCTCAGGCCTTTGTTTCAGTCTTTGTTATGTTTTATACAGTTTGTTAAGTTCCACTGCAGTAGGTCCTTTTAATCTCAGTGGATCAGTAGGAAACAAGAGGCCCATTAGGATCGTGTTTCTGTGTGTGTACTCACACTTGGCCCAGTAGCCTCGCACCATGCCTGAGCAGGATTATCCCTCCTCCCACTCCCCGCTGGTCTGCGGTCACATTGCACTTAACATTTCGGGCCCCACCGCACTTGCGTCATCTTTGTATAACTTTTTGTGTTGAAGTGAAAATAGGAAACGCGCAATCGTACAGCACAGTGGAGTTTATGACCAATGTCCTTATATTGTGGCTTATTTGGGGTTGTTTTGGGCATGATGACAAACAGCCCTCATATAGATTTATCGAGTATGTAATGCAGCTATTTTTACTTATACGTGCTGCATGTATAAGAAAACAGTCCCACGTTTTACTAAATATCTAAGATTTTTGTGTTTTGCATCCAGCTGTTCCTAGACACTCTCATCAGCAGAAATTTCCAGCAAACACTGCACCTCTGCTGCAGACTAAATTGCCAGTTGCATCCTTGATGTGTCTCTAACACTGTGATGTGTATGAGTATGTGTATGAGTATGAGCATTGGTGCCTGTAATGCTGTGATGTGTAAAGGTACAGTATGTGTATGAGTATGCCTATTGGTGTCTGTAACGCTGTGATCTGTATAGGTACAGTATGTGTATGAGTATGCCTATTGGTGCCTGTAATGCTGTGATGTGTATAGGTACAGTATGTATATGAGTATGCCTATTGGTGCCTGTATCGCTGTGATGTGTATAGGTACAGTATGTATATGAGTATGCCTATTGGTGCCTGTAACACTGTGATGTGTATGGGTACAGTATGTATATGAGTATGCCTATTGGTGCCTGTAACGCTGTGATGTGTATAGGTACAGTATGTGTATGAGTATGCCTATTGGTGCCTGTAACGCTGTGAAGTGTATAGGTACAGTATGTGTATGATTATGCCTATTGGTGCCTGTAACGCTGTGATGTGTATAGGTACAGTATGTATATGAGTATGCCTATTGGTGCCTGTAACGCTGTGATGTGTATAGGTACAGTATGTGTATGAGTATGCCTATTGGTGCCTGTAATGCTGTGATGTGTATAGGTACAGTATGTGTATGATTATGCCTATTGGTGCCTGTAACGCTGTGATGTGTATAGGTACAGTATGTGTATGATTATGCCTATTGGTGCCTGTAACGCTGTGATGTGTATAGGTACAGTATGTATATGAGTATGCCTATTGGTGCCTGTAACGCTGTGATGTGTTTAGGTACAGTATGTATATGAGTATGCCTATTGGTGCCTGTATCGCTGTGATGTGTATAGGTACAGTATGTATATGAGTATGCCTATTGGTGCCTGTAACACTGTGATGTGTATGGGTACAGTATGTATATGAGTATGCCTATTGGTGCCTGTAACGCTGTGATGTGTATAGGTACAGTGTGTATATGAGTATGCCTATTGGTGCCTGTAACGCTGTGATGTGTATAGGTACAGTATGTGTATGAGTATGCCTATTGGTGCCTGTAATGCTGTGATGTGTATGGGTACAGTATGTATATGAGTATGCCTATTGGTGCCTGTAACGCTGTGATGTGTATAGGTACAGTATGTATATGAGTATGCCTATTGGTGCCTGTAACGCTGTGATGTGTATAGGTACAGTATGTATATGAGTATGCCTATTGGTGCCTGTAACGCTGTGATGTGTATAGGTACAGTATGTATATGAGTATGCCTATTGGTGCCTGTAATGCTGTGATGTGTATAGGTACAGTATGTATATGAGTATGCCTATTGGTGCCTGTATCGCTGTGATGTGTTTAGGTACAGTATGTATATGAGTATGCCTATTGCTGTCTCTAATCCAGACCCTAATGGTGTCTAGGGGGGCAGCGTGTGGCTCAGTGGCACTGAGTGTGCAGCTCAGAGGCAGACATCCCTCCTTCATCAGCTTGAGGCCTGAGGTCAGTCTCACCTTCTGTGTCATATTTTGGTTTTATTTTATCTGTATCCATTCCTCACTGGAATACCAGGGTCTCTCTCTGCTGTGCTTTCCTTACAACTTTGCTATTTGTTTTTGTAGCACTCAATATATTAGCCCCACAATACAGTTCAGATCTGCTATTCCCAAATTAATTTAATTTTAACATAACTTTTTAAATGTGTTGCTTATTGTACATTTCAATTATTTTTTATTATCTTATTTCTTGTATGCATGTTTCCATGTAATTTTATTTATATACTTTACTGTGAATGGAGAACTTGCTAATCAGTTCTCTCTAGCCTGGAAAGCACTTTGGGTCAATTCCTGTTGATTTTAAATACGCTCTACAAATAAATGACTTGCATATGGCTGCCCTCTAATGGATAAACAAAATTCAGCTACTCAAGTCAATATTAATACATTTAACCTTAGTATGTTTTATGGCATTACTGTGAGGCTTGACTGTATTTCCCTCCTCAATGATCAGTTTAATCTAGCTGGTGAAGCTGAAGGCAGAGATGGAAATTAGTTTAGTCGTGACTTCAGAAGTTACCCTGACAAGGGATTCTGTAAAATCAGAGATAGAGCTGATGGTTGGGCTGGTCATCGCCTGCTCCTTCTGACTGATGTAGGTCTGAATGTAAAGTTTCAAACTGATTAATAGGTATTAATCTGTTTTCTAATGTTCACACAAAAAGAGCTTTTACAATGTGATTCTGCATTTGATTCCTCCTTGACTGGGGGGTAAAGAGAAATAACTAGCAAGAGAGACAGAGAGAAACTTTTCAAAGTTGAACTGATTGTCCAAAGCCTTTTTGTTGTCAAATTTTAAATCATCTATTACTCACTGTAATCCTTTCTATACCCACCTCTGTATGACTTCACAGAGCATCACTGCCAAAGAGTATTCTTAAATAAACTTCAGCTGGTACAAAATGCGGCAGCCAGAGTTCTCACAAACACTAAAAAATTTGATCACATCACCCTAGTCTTGTGGGGAAGATGGTGGCGCAGGAGGTAGTGCTATCGTTCGGCAACTGAAAGGTTGCAGGTTCGAGCCTTGGTTCTTCCTGACCCCATCAAAGTGTCCTTGAGCAAGACACTGAACCCCAAATTGCTCCCGGTGTGCAGGTTGGCACCTTGCATGGCAGCCTCTGCCACCGGTGTATGAATGTGTGTATGGATGGGTGAATGTGAGGCATAAATTGTAAAGTGCTTTGAGTACTCGTAAGAGTAGAAAAGCGCTATATAAATGCATTCCATTTACCAACAAAATAAGAGGGTTGCAGGTGAAAAAATTGAATGTAAAATTTGACAATTCAGGTTTTCAGCACCATGGACAGCAGCCTACTGTTGCTTAAAAGGCATTATTATGCTCACTTTCAGTTTATAATTTTATATTTATGATCTACTAGAATAGAGTATGCATGCTTCAGTGTTCAAAAAGCACATATTGTTTTCTCATAATGCACATCTCTATTCACCCTCTGTCTAATCCCTCCCCCAATGAGTCCAGTGTGGTTTGATTGGTCGGTTTACCCTTCATTCCCCTGTCTTTCAGTCTGCAGACAGATCCTTGCAGGTAGGCAGACAATAAGGATTGTGTTATGAGGTGACCTCATCATGTCATGGAAGTAAGGGCTGGAATTACAATGAGGTGTTTTAGGCAGATGAGAGATGAGTGGTTTCTGTGCTGAGAGTTACTCCCTTTGCTATGTACTTTGCATCTAAAGACTTTGCAGACCGTTTACATGCAGCTGAAGCCATATAACACACTAATAGAAAGGGAAAAGCATAATAGGTCCCATTTACTGAGTGTTACAGCAATATGCAATATATTATTTTATATATAAATTTCTTTTGATGTTGACCAGAAGGTATGTGATACCTCCCCCCCCCCCCCCCCCCTTATCAGATAAGTAAGAGCTGCTGTCAGCTGAGACAAGCTGGTGTGATTCGTTTCAATTCAATATTATTCGTGTCGCGCATTTTCACAACATTACATTGTCTCAAAGCACTTTACCTTATCCCTGCCCAAAGCCCACAGAGAGCAAGCCAGTGGCAAGGAAAATCTCCCTAGAAGGAAGAAACCTTGGGAGGAACCAGATTCAAAGGGGAAGTCCATCCTGCAAGTGCTGGCAGAGGAAGTGATATGAGCAAAATGGCAAAGTCCCAGTTCACACTGTCCATATTTTAAGATTAAAATGAGTAAAAAGTGGGCGGTCCTGATTTCGTGTCTTACATCACACTGCAAGATGGTCACTGATTGGTGGGCTCTGAGAGGAAGCTGTGATCTGAAAACCACAAACCATTTACATTTCATTTTGAAATATTTAAAAAATATTAATTCAATCAGAATATTTATTAAATAAAAATAATTACGAAAATACATTAAATATATATTTAAGAATTAATAAGCAACGCAATAAGACTTTTACTTTCACTAATTAATAAACCAATATTAAACTTTGACCAGCAGGTGGCAGCAAAGCACGTGTGAAGAAGAGGCCATCAGCGGTACAAAGCACTGGCTGTACAGGTTCCAACACTGCAGACAAACCTCCCTGTTTAACTGACTCCTATGGTATGACTAGACAGATTGAGCAGGGCCGCATGAGAGAGGTCTCACTGCAGTTAGTGTAACTATTTATTTTACAACTCATCTGTCTCATTCTGCTTCATAAAGGTCACACCCCACTTCCAGCTTCCTCTGACGCAAGGAGATTCGTGCACAAATGGCTACAGCTTAAACTGAAACAATAATGATATATAAAAAGACATTTCATACAAACACAGCATAACCTTGCTGATAAAGCCTTGCGGTTTGTGCATTTATTTACACTAATAGTGGGTGTATGCTAATTATATTAACAGGATTAATAAGCGTGTATACTTAATCAGAATTCCCTAAGACCCGTGCTTTGTATCGGCCCCTCCCATTTTGACAACAACAAACTACATGTCACTGCAGGGCTTTAGAGACTAACTACTCCAATAATTGCGTAGTGATATTGAAGATAGTCATCGACTACGCCCACTAATCATGGCAGCCTTAATACATATATCAACAAAAGTTTTAATACGTATTGTCTCTGTTTACGTGATAACGAAGACCTAAATATATATTTGCTTTAAATATGTGACTCATGTTACAGAAAATATAAGTAAACCATGAGGACAGAAAAGTCACGGAATAACAGGAATGACCGACATATAGTGCCAAACAGACAAGGTGCAAAGACTGTACTCATAGTACAAACAAAGTAAACGTAGTGCACTATGTAGGGTAAGTTGTACATTTGTTTGCACTTTGCAGCTTACCTTGCGTTGACTCTTTGTAGTACGGTCCCCACGACGGTGGTGGAAATATAAGGGGCTGGTTATCAGAGGGCATGGATTTTGTGGCAGTTTCTATATTGGCGTTGCTGGTGGAGGGAGCTGCATTTGAGGGTTTGTATTCAGCAATGGCTTGAATGCCCTGTGTATTAAGGCGAACTCGCGGACGATTACATCTCTCACACAGCATAGAATTAATAAGACTTGTTCACTGTCCTCCAGTTACTGTAATATTCTGGGAAGTTGTGATTGTTCAACTCCACTGCGCACAGTTAGGAGCAACTCCAACTCCACCTAGCAAACATACGTACGAGGTGATTGAGGTATGGAATGATTCTGACCCTGTATGGACGAATCATCCCCAAATTCTATTGCGTCCATGATTCACCCATATCATTGTGCCAAGGTTGAGCAGCACAACATGTTTTTCTAAGCCTCAGATCACAAGACCAGAGGATAGTGAGGATAGCTGAGAAGATCATTAGAGTCTCTCTTCCCTCCGTCATGGACATTCACATCACACGCTCCATCCGCAAAGCCACCAACATTGTGGATGACCCCACCCACCCCTCACATTATCTTTTCACCCTCCTAGCGTCTGGAAAAGCATTCAGGCCTTCACACCCAGACTCAGAAACATGGAGTCAGACTACTGAACTCTCAGGGACTGATCTGATACCACACACACACACACACAAACAGGTCTGTAATTATATCTTCGTGGGGACTCACCATTCATTTCTATGGGGAAAACTGTAATCCCAACATGACAACCTTAACCTCTACCCAGCCCTAACCTTAACCATAAGTAACCAAACCAAATACAAGACTTCTGGCATCTTTAGTTTTTTATTGTATTGACAGATCTTTGTGGGGACCTGAAAAATACCCCCAAAGCATCAAAATAACAGGTTTTTATCACATTGCGGGGGACATTTGGTCCCCACCATGTAATATAAACCTAATCCACACACACAAACAGACACACACACACACATGTGCGTGCACACACACACACACAGATTAGGTATCTGAGTCTTTGTGGGGATTCTCCATTCATTTTTATGGGCATAACCCCAATCCTAACTATGGCAATCTTAATCCTTAATCCCTACAGTAGTAAGCAAGAAGTAACAGTAAGTAACCAAACAAAATACAAGACTCTTGGAATTATTATTCCTTTGATTGCATTCACAGAATTTTATAAAACTGAGTCAGTTTTTTCTTTTGGGGACCAAAAACATGTCCCTACAAAGTCAAATTAACGTGTTTTTATAACACTGTGGGGACATTTGGTCCCCACAACATAATATATACATGACCACCCACCCAAACACACATAGACACACACACACACACACACACACACACAGAGACTGGCTTACCTATATAATCTATAGATTCTTGAATGAAATATCTGCAAAGCAGCTATTATGGCATGGCCTTAGGTTTGAACATGCAGTTTTTAAGGACACTGCACTAACTATAAACGAAACACTGCACTAATTCTAAAATGGTTTTATGTGAACTTTATTTAACATAGAATAAAAAAGAAATCAAACCAAAATTTAGTCTCTCGAAAAACTTGTATATGACATATCTTCGAAATTTAAAATACCAGGATACAGAATTTGAATAACAAGAACTATAGTCTTCCTTCTCAAAAGCGTGAACAACTATCTGAAGACCTACTAGTTCCTGAATTGTTGATGTTGCCTATGAAATTCGCTGAGAGTTGACGTCGCCCTACCAAAGTCGCAAAAATGCTAATTGCGTCAACCAGCTATGGAAATACAGCGGCGGTACACCCCCAATACAGTGGTATTACGCATTACCGTAATGCTGCCTAGCAAAAACATAATGTCATAAAAAAAATTACAGACAGACATTATAGACAGAGCTGCGTGGTTTCCTATTGACAAGTAGATATATGATTTGGGGACTGAAAGGCGGCTAGATATCCAATCACGCCCAGCTACAGTAAGCACAAACTGAAGATACTACTCCTGATTGGACTAGCTTCAAATTCGTCCCGCCCTGACAAAAAATTCTTTGTTTTCATTCGTTGAACATAATGTCAATACATATCTTCATACTATTCGACCAATTAAAACTCTCGGTGGTTTCCATAGAAACAAAATAATTGCAGTTTAAAGACAAACTTTCTGACAGAGAGATGGCGCAGAGGTGAGCAGCATCTCTTCTTATGTTTCTTGCTATTTCTTCAGATTATGTTTTGTTAGCATATTTAATTCTATATTTATTTTTATGTCCTGATATAGTACATGCAAATTTTGCGGCACAATATCGTTGAAATATATATATATAATTAGTTGTTTAAACTGTAGATGCTGTGGCCATTATTCTAAATATGGTTGTTTACATTTAAATGGTAAGAGAATATATTTGTGTTAAACTTAAAAACAATAAGTCTTATGGTTGATATGATTGGTTATACTCATCCGGCCTGTGATAATGCATTTCATCTGAAGATGTTATTCTGAAAAGATCGCCTATACGTTTACTTTTTAAATGTCCCATGTTCTTGAAGTAAGATTAACTTTTTGCTAGGTTCGGTATCATGGTGATGTTATAGCGTATCGAAGCAGCGTCATAATTTCGCAAGCTTTACTGTATTGTGAAGCAGTTTTAGCAATTCGGTCGTTACTGCCGGAGTAGCCTCGACGCCACGAGCAGCTAATGAAGGCTCCATCTCTTTCCATAGGCATTCTTGATGAATAGCATTTAGGAAAGAAGTTGAAAAAATACCGTGCCTAGTTTGGCTTTGCGAGTATCACATATGGCTAGTTAATTATTAGTTCTTATTTATTCACCAGAATGAGAATTGCGAGAGCTGTTTCCTGGACCAACGACCAGTACTGGGGAGCCTGGGACCTGTGGGACGAGGTGATCGACTGGGGAGATAAGGAAGGTTTGGAGGAGTACTCACCAGCGACACCCCCCACTGTCCAGACTGGGGAGGTTATGGGGGGACTGGGAGGTGTGACTGACTGGTGTAAGGGAGGGGAGGGTATGAGCATGAAAGGCTCTGAGACTCTTCAGAGCAATTACGGCCTGACATCTGAAGAGTGGGAAATTTATAAGACGTACTACCTTCAGAAAAAGAAGAAGGTCAGGAAGAATAGGAGCACTCAGGGGATAGATGAGGTAAAGGGTGCGATTAGTGGGGAAAAGGTGGAGCTGGCAGAGAGGGAAAAACATGTGGGGGTGACCTCCAGTGTACAGGTGGAGGCCGCAGACCTGAATGTAGGCATTAATAAAATGCAAAATGGAAGCAAGGGGAAGCAAGGTGAGGTGGGGGTGAATGTGAAGGTGGTTAAGGTGGAGGGGGGGATAATTTCCCTGAAGGCAGAGGATACGAAAGGAAATGTGAAGGTGGAGGCTGTGCAAGTCCAAGTGTGTGAGTTTGGGCTTGCAGAAGTAAATTCTGGGGATGTAAATGTTGAGATTGTGGGGGTAGAAGTAGGGGAGGTAATTATTGAGGGTGCGGACATGGTGAGTGATGTAACCATATTGGAAATTATAGTAAATGATGTACTAGTTGAGATTATAAATAGAGAAGGAGGTCAGGAGGAAACTGGCGGTGTAGAGATAGATGTGGGTCAGGTAGAGATAGAAGAGGTAGAAGTGGTGGGGAATTAATATAAAAGTTGAGCGTGTAGAGCTCATTACATAGAGAAGAGCCAAAATACGAAAAAGATGAAGTTGTGGTTCTGCTGCTGCTGTTTAGGAAACATTAAATAATTGAAACAGTATCTAAGATAATAAATCAAGTATGATAAATTTTGAGATATGTGGAATGTTTCATAATAATGTTTAACGTTTATTAAGAAAAAAATGTATATTTCTAAGTAGATTTGTAAACTGCTCTTTAAAGTATTAATTTTCAGAATTCCAGAATTTCCAAAATCTCCAGGTAATTTAATTTGATTTCATTTTGTTTAAACTGCACACACATAAAAATGATTAGCCCTGTTATGTATTTGTGTTTTATTTATTGTTTATTTATTAAGCACCCTATCCCTCATGGATGGCATGTTGTACAGGTCACCTGTGTTCCCATAAACTTTAACTTGTCTTGCAGTCTTGTTCCCCCCACACCCTCTGCTTTTTCCCTTCCTCTGTTTCTATCTTCACTCCAGGTCCAAGACGTTTCCAGCCCACTGTCCTTGGGAAAAGCCACCATCCGTGGCCACCGCTCCGGTTTCTCTGGTTCCTGTTCCTGCCCCCGTCCATGTCCTTGCCCTGCAGGTTCCCCTTCACCCTCAGGTCCCAGGCTTGTGGTACCGACGGTGTCCCTCCCCGCCCTATGGTCCCGACAGCGCCCCACTGCCTTACCATCCTGGCGATGCCCACAGTGCCTCTCGGCCCCAACCCTGCCTTCCCCTTGGCTCGATCTGGCCCTACTGGCCTCCCGAGACCCAGCAGGGGCTCGTGTCCCAGGGTCAACGCCCTGCTTTCTGGGGACCAGCAGACCCCCTAGCTCAGTCCTGTCCCCTCCTGCCTCAGATAAGTTTTTGCCCCAAGGTCCTGTCCCACCTTTGTTCTCCCAAAGCCCATTTCCAGCTCACCCTGTAGCGCCCCCATGTTTGTTCGCTTACCCTGCCTCAGTTCCTGCCCCAGTGCCCTGTCCCACCTTGACTCCTCCTGGGCCCATGGTTCTCCCTTGTCTGTCTGTTCTTCAGCTGTCCACCCTGTGTTAGTCTGTGTGTCAGTTGTGCCCTGCGTTCCCTATCTTTTCTGGTTTCTTGCCCGTGTTTGGTTCCTGTTAGTGCGGTGCCCCTGTCTGAGCATCATGTTTGCCCTGCTGTGTACCCAGTGTGTCTCTATGGTGTTCTGTTGTGTTTTCGTCTTGGTCCTAGTTCTCTCTTACCCGATCGTGATCCATTTCTTTACTCCTGCGTGGTCTTGTCCTGTCGGGTCAGCAGTCCATATGGCCCTTTGCCCCGCTTGTGTCCTCTATCTGGCCCCGTTAACGGCCGTTCTCGTCTTCCCCGGCTCCTGTAATCCACACGAAATGTTTCTTGTCCCGTGTTATCACTCGTCTGTGGACCTGTCCTGCTGTGTGATGTACGTTCTATCATCCTGGTTGTCCCTAGTCTGTCCCCAGTTCTCCTAGTGGTGTCCCATCTTGCCCCCAGAGTGCCCTGTGCTGGTGTTGCCCCTGCCTATCCTGGTCTGTCTCGTCCCCTAATGGTGTTCGGTCTCTGCGCCCTTGTCCCGCAGCAGTGCCCATCTGGTGTCTTGTCCTGCCCTCTTCCACTGTGTCTCCCATCTTAGTGTACGTATAGCCTGCTGTCTTCCCCGCTGTCCCATCTGCTCCCTCACATGTCCTGTAAAAAGTGTCCTTCAGTCCTGCGATCCTCAGTCCAGTCATTGATGTTGCTGCCTGCATGTGCTCCCCAGTGTGTCCTGTGTCTAGTGTTCTTGCCTGATCCTCCCTACCCTGTTTGGACCCCTTGTGGTCTGTTTCCTTTGCCCTTCCTGTAGTGTAGTTTTCTTTAATAAAGCCCCTTTTGCTTTTCCTCCATGCCTGTCTTAGCCTCTGTCCTTGCCCTCGACGTGACACCATTACAGTGTGACCAGGTAAATGCTGCTAGCTGGACACCATACTATTGTAAATGCTGCTGAAGGCTTACCTCAGTTTATCATTATTGTCATCGTCTTGAGAACAGCAGCAAAAAGTGGGAAAATGATTAAAAAGTAAAGAACACTGTTCTTCTTAAGGTAAAGTCATTATTGGAACTGAAATTAGAATAATGAAATACATTCAACAGAATGGTTGTCCATCCATCCATCTTCTGAAACTACTTTATCCCAACCAAGGTCACAGGGAGTCTATCCCAGGAACAATGGGCACAGACAGGGACCAACCCTGGGCAGTTGCCAACACACCTCAGGGCACACGCACACACAACTACAGGGCCAGTTTAGACTAATCAATCAACCTATCCTGCACACTTTTGGACCGTGGGAGGAAACTGGAGCCCCCAGTGAAAACTCACACGAACAGCGTGCAAACTCTACACAGATAGGACCCAGGACCAGACCCAGGACCTTCTCGCTGTGAGGCAGCAGCACTAACCACCGCGCCACCCTGTTGAAATGGTCGTTTGTAAAATAATACATTCAGGTTATGTTATTGTAGATCTGGAACGTGGTGTTAAAATATAGTGGTGAACTTAAGACTGCCCATTCAGTATCGCTGTTCTCCTAATGTTAGACACAACAATTTATATTAAATATTTTATATAAGACATCCGGAGGCTGCAGGGCATCGTCCAAGCAGCAGAGAAGCTCATTGGCTGCAGCCTCAACCTCAGTGATTCACTATCTGCCCCAAGAACAAAAAGGCGACCTGGCGAGATCATGCCGACCCCTCCCACCTCAGCCATAATCTCTTCCAAATTTTCTTTTATTCCCCTCAAAACTGCATTGTGGAAAAAAGGGATGAGTACAGATTGGGCAGCAACAAATATTTAACAGACATGGTGACAATGAGTGACTTTGCTATACAGCAGAGGGACAGTGTTTGCTGGAAATTTGGGCTGACAAGAGTATCCAGGAAAAACTTGATGCAACTCACAAAAACTCAAAAAAAAAAAAATATTTGGTAAAATATGGGTCTATCTTCTTATATGTGTAGCACGAATAAATAAAAATGCCTGTGTGGCATACTAGCATGGCTCTATATGATGGCCATGTGTCTGCGTGCCCAAAATGACTCCAAATCAGCCATAAAATTAGGACAGTAATCATGAGCTCCATTGTGCTGTGCAATAGCACTTTTCTTCCTTCATTTTTTTCAAAACAAAACATTGCACAGTGATGATGAAAGCATGCTCAGACCTGGAACGTTAAGCGCAATGTGGGCACAGGCGAGTTGGGGAGTGTGGAGGGGGGAACAATCATGCTCAGGCATGATATAAGGCAACCGGGCCAAATGTGAGTACACCCTAACACTGACCATTTGTCAGGCTGAGCTCTACCTGGGAGGGTCCTGGAGCAGCTACTGGAAGAGGTGGTGCAACTCTACTCACCTCATCCACCTGACAGACAACCTCAGTGCCTCAATACCTACACTGGAAGAGCAGCGTGCAAGGGAACAGCAGGCCATGAGATACAGACACCATCACGAACGGCTACATAGCCAAAGACTCCACTCGCTCACAGAGAGCGTCGCTTGTGATGAAACCCAGGGCTTCATGACGAAGCATTTGTGTTATTTGTGATTATAGCATTATGTGATGTTTCCTCTGTTTATGTTAAAGTTCAGTGGTCAGTTTAACAGATAAACCACACACAGTTCCTTAATAACTATATTTTATTCTTCAAAACAAATATAAAAATGATTATGAAAAAATATATATTCTGTGAGCTTGCTGGAAAACAGTTTGTCCAGCATGAGCCAGCCTCATCCAGAGGGCTACTCTCCTGCTGTCAGTCATCCATTGCCATGTCAGAGCCAGCCTCGTCCTGAGGGCTGCTCTCCTGCTGTCCGTCATCCATTGCCATGTCTGAGGCAGCCTCATCCAGAGGGCTGCTCTCCTGCTGTCTGTCACCTTTTTCCAGCATGAGCCAGCCTCATCTAGAGGGCTGCTCTCCTGCTGTCCGTCATCCATTGCCATGTCTGAGCCTGCCTCGTCCAGAGGGCTGCTCTCCTGCTGTCCATCATCTAGTTCCAGGTCTGAGCCAGCCTCGTCCAGAGGGCTGCTCTCCTGCTGTCCGTCGTCTAGTTCCAGGTCTGAGCCAGCCTCGTCCAGAGGGCTGCTCTCCTGCTGTCCGTCGTCTAGATCCAGGTCTGAGCCAGCCTCGTCCAGAGGGCTGCTCTCCTGCTGTCCGTCGTCTAGTTCCAGGTCTGAGCCAGCCTCGTCCAGAGGGCTGCTCTCCTGCTGTCCGTCGTCTAGTTCCAGGTCTGAGCCAGCCTCGTCCAGAGGGCTGCTCTCCTGCTGTCCGTCGTCTAGTTCCAGGTCTGAGCCAGCCTCGTCCAGAGGGCTGCTCTCCTGCTGTCTGTCATCCATTGCCATGTCTGAGCCTGCCTCGTCCAGAGGGCTGCTCTCCTGCTTTCTGTCATCCATTGCCATGTCTGAGCCAGCCTTGTCAAGTGGGCTGCTCTCCTGCTGTACGTTACCATCTTGTTTGGCAGCAGGGCAATCACTAGCCATCTCAATGCCGCCTTCAGCCATGGTAGCAGTGTCTGTATCTCTTGGCGTAGTCCTCCTCAGCTTCTTCCAGAACCTGAGAAGAGTGCCTTTCTTTTTTGGGCCCTGAACATTTTTTTGTTTAGGGCCCTGCACCTTTGTGCAACTTAAACCCATAATGAAATTATGCAAACGATATAGCTTAGATTCTCTTTCACCAGTGCTTCCTTTGAGAGAGTCTCTAAGAATGAAATGTGAAGGTGCAATTGCTTCTTATATAGAAAAATCTTCCTTCGATGACATCACTGACCAGTTCCGGAATTCTGTTCTGTTGACATCACAGAGGGCCCTCCATATAAGGCATTTGTCATTTCATTGTTTATACCAGTATAGGGTATGCTGATTGATTAAAAAAATAATATAAAATTATTATTTAAAAAAAAAATACCTGTGTGTTTAGAAAAATAATACCTGTGTGCGTGTGTGTGTTTTCCCTTATCCTACCAATACTATCCACATTATTACTTAAAAGCTTGTTTGACATCCTTTAATGCTGGTAGTTTTCAGTAACTTCAATTAAACATGAATTGTGTTAATATGATGAAACTAATATGGGGTCATTTTGACCCCAATATAATATAATTGAAATTATCACATGGTCATTTAAACTTCAACACTTTTAAGTATGTATTGACTTGAAAGTAGGGTGTCATGGAGGCTTAGCTGGTGGCCCTGTTGTCTGTCACCGATGGGTTTGGGGCTTTGAATCTCATCACTCCTTGGCAGGGGTGCCGTAATGGCAGGGGAAAGTTACAATGATTCCAAGGGCCCCTGAATGACAGGCGGCCTAAAAAATTGGGAGAATAGCTGGATTGGTCTGGACTGGGGGGCCCAATATGATATGCCTTCATGGGGCCCACAATCTCTAGCAATGCCCCTGCTGCTCGGTGTATGCATGAATGTTTTCCTGCAGACATTGTTTAGGCTAATTGGTGCATCTACAATTTCCCATAGTGTATGAGTGTGTGTGTATATGACCTGTGATGGACTAGCATCCTGCCCAGGATGTACCCCAGCCTTGTGCCCTGTGCTGCTTGGCACGAGCCCCAGGTGACTCTGCCCAGTACAAACAAACTGATGGTTGGGTGATTTTTCGGGTCTGGACGGCACAGAGGCTCAGGACACATAAGTTACATCACACCTTTGGGGGCTGGGAGTCAAAGATCACTTTTGCTCTGTGTGTGAGGTTTGCATGTTCTCCTAGTGTTATATGAATTTTCTCTGGATCCTCTGTTTTACTCCCAAGATTGAAAGAGGTGTACTTAGGTAAATTAGTGTCTCTAAATTGGCTTGTGTGTGTGGGCGTGTGTGCGCCCGGTAATGATCTTTGCGGTAATGATGCCGGTCCTTGTTTTTGCTGCTCCAAGCTCCCTCGCAGACAGAACATCATCTTACCGTAGGAACAGCAGTATCTCAAGTTGTTGACGGAGCACATGTGGAAATCTGTGGCTGCTGCATCTGTGTCTTCAAATTTAGTCCTTGATTCTGTGTGATACTTTAAATTAGGACCCTAGAAAACATTAATTGAACAAATAGTTCCATTTATTACAGTAGCATAAGTGGAAATTTGTGTTTTTAAAAGCACTAATCAAACCAGAAATAGCAAACAATGATGCGACATTATGAGGAATAAATTGACATACTCATAAAAAATTGGAATGATAAAAAAAAAAAACACCAGATAGAGTGACAAAAATCCTCTCATTCAAGGCAGTAGGATGAGGGATTTACACACACACACACACACACACACACATACATATTGTACTGCCATTGTTATGAGATAATCAATTTATTTATTTATTTATTTACTTTATTTTTTACATATTTTGCATATTCACTTGCCAGTGCTTTTAATGTTGATCAGTGTGTGTGTGTCGGTGTCTGTTTGGCTTTGCACAGATCACATTTGTTGATCAAAATGTCCCCAAAGTTTGGTAAAACTCGAAACTTACTTTTGGTTAAGGTTAGAGCTGGGTGGGGGTTATGTGTCCCGTCAATAGGATTAGAGTCTTTTTTCACCCATAGAAATGAATGGAAGGTCCCCATTTAGATAGGTACACCAATATGTGTGTGTGTGTGTCTGCGTGTTTGTGTGTGTGAGCAGGTATACCTTACCTTATCGGGACACAATGTCCCCACAACATGATGATTACCTGTTTTTTTCCCTTATGGGGACCAATTTCCTGGTCCCCATCAGGAAAAACTCAATTTAATAAAAATCTATGACTCCAATGAGAAAAAAAAAATTCAACAACTGTAGTATTTTGCTTGGTTACTTATTTAGCATTTTTCCCATAAAAATGAATGAGCAGTGCCCAAAAACATATGATTACATGACTGTGTGTGTGTGTGTGTGTGTGTGGGACTGCATAGCCTTGGAAAGCCAACCTACTCTCAGGAGAGTCTAAGCCCAACTTTTTCACAGAGTTACTGGTTTAAAATATTCAGAAAAATTGAGGAAGCAAAAACTTCCAAATGGTGAACAATGTGGGAAGCTGTGGGCAGCTAAAACTGTCTGCAGGGGTCCATATATCACAGGAATCATCGGCACGACTCTGGAGCTGTGACATTTTAAAATGAGACCGTTATAGTCCCCCTTTTCTTAAAAAGCATTACGGAAAATCAGATCAGTGAGATTTTAAACAAGAACCCAGTGTCAAAGCTGCGGGAAATCAAAAGCCAGGCCTATGGCCACCGCTGATTGTGAATAGGACTTGGCTTCAGTAGACTTTCA
This sequence comes from Paramormyrops kingsleyae, assembly GCF_048594095.1. Taxonomy (NCBI): domain Eukaryota; kingdom Metazoa; phylum Chordata; class Actinopteri; order Osteoglossiformes; family Mormyridae; genus Paramormyrops; species Paramormyrops kingsleyae. The sequence continues at coordinate 1,476,591 of NW_027325966.1, read as the reverse complement.
AATATTTCTGCGTTTTTGAAGTTTTTCAAAATTAGTGAAATAGTATTTTATAATATTCTTTTCACTATCAAGTGTGAAGAATACTTCAGTTTGATCCGAAACGGTGAGTACAGTCCAGCTTGAGAAGTAATTCTTTTAGAGAAGCAGATTAATATGGTCAATAATTTTTTGAATATTACTTAAATATACTACGCTTCACTAACTGTATATATTGTGCGTAATTAATATGCAAAATATGAATGGCATATGAAAGGTGTATTGGCTCACTGGATGGCTTCATACCTCCACTCTGCATGTTTGCAGTTTGCACACTCATTTGTGAGGGAGCCTAATTGGGAGAGTCTTCGGTTTAAGACAGGTCATAAACGGCTGCTTGTCTTGTACCCTCAGATTCATAATGGATGTGAAAACGTGCATTGATTTCTTGGAGGAAAGACGAGAGGAGAAACTGAGGGAGATGGTGGATTTTATATTGCATGAATTAGAAGATTTAGAAAATTCAGCTTCTGAGCTGGAAATGGAAATCAAGGGGTTTTTGAGTAAGTGTACAGAAGAGATTGTTGCCATGAGAGAGAAAGAGAAGAAAGACAAGGCAGAGGAAGGAAGTGTGAAAGAAAACGAGAACATGAATGGAAGGATGAGGAGCATGGAGCCTAGGCAAAGGAGAGAGGAGAAGAAGAGGTGTAAAATAGGAGAACAGACAGAGATGGAGAGTGAGGAGGTCCACTCAAAAAAGAGGAAGGGATCAATGGAATTCCCATTGATAGTGACTAGAGGAGGAAAAAATGATGAGGAAGGGGATCAGCATATTGAAGGATGTCGTATTTCTTTATGTGTCACACTAACAAGGACATTTTTATTTCTGCTTTTCAGAGCTCTTCACCCTGGAAGCCATATAAACATGGTGCCTGTGGTTTCTGACCCACCTCCTCAAAGCGACGGCCTCTCTCCTGAGCCCTTAAATGATTTTTGTTTTTTACTTGTATTTAAATATATACATAATAAAACTTGCACCTCTGTGTTCTATGCTTCCTTGCTCACAGCCTTAACACGCTCTAAATAATCCTAAACTATATTTCAATGTTTAATTGGATTCAGCATGAACAGCCTCTACCATCCAGGCGCAAACAAATATGTAAAACATAGTATAGTGTGAACTTCTCCAACTTTCTTGATAAGAAACATGGTTCTTGTGGGAGTAACGCAAGTTTGCTGGGAGTGGTTGACCTAGTGAATAAATATAATGCAACAGCAAATAAATCGATGTGTAATTTACCTACAAAACATTCACTTATGTGCAATCAAACCAAATTAGTCGTAATAATGAAAACAGGCACAGCACTGTAATGTTAACATTACAACACAGAATAAATGGCTTAACGTAACAGGACAATATTAAGATAGCAAAAATGTATACAATAATATATGATGAATAATAAGCCAGCGATTTACTGTATGCTTTTACTTACCCGAGAATACACCAAGATACTTTGCCCACACTTTCCCCTCTACAGTTCATACCACAATGTTTATTATATTTTAGAGTAAAAATAAACAAAATATTAACACAAGCCAGATGCCATCCAAATTTCATCAAATTTTATCAACAAAGTTTAAAAAAACATAACAAAAATGTTAAGTACCCAGACAGAGTGATGGAATGAAATGAATCTGCACGTGGTGAAAGGTCATGTGACTGTATCGCAATAATTATAATATCAGATTAAACAGACAATTATGCAATTATTATTAATCTGAATAACTTTTAGTTTTGCTGATTTCACCATGATATGTTGCTATTTAGTACGGTTAAATGGAGTTTTAAACCCCTCTAAGGTACGAAATGACCCCAAAGAGTGTTTTAGGGTACTGCTTACTACAAAGTGTGCAAGAGTGTGTTCCAAGAGTGAGCAGAGCACTGCATCATGAGTCAAAGATCTGTTCACACCACTGCCTTGTTCTGTTCACATGCAGCTTTTGTTGTAGCTGCCAAATATCTGCACTAGCCCACATTGAAGGATTTGGTAACAGGTGTGGCTTCCCAAGTTATTCTTACCTTGCACCCAATCCCTCACTGTACACTAAGTGGGTATATAAAAATAAACAGATGAGTCTGAAACTCTTGCAGAAAATAATGTTAAAGCATTCATCGGTTTGTGTTTGTATAGTAATGTAAAACCTGTTATTTTGACAATGTGCGGACCACTTTATCAGTCCCCACAAGGGGAAACTAAGTTTTATAAAAATCCATGACTGCAATCAAAAAACTTTTCCTGTAGAAATGACATGAAAGTCCACACAAAGATATGAATACAAATGTGTGTGTGTGTTTTTTATTTCAAATTTCATAAAATGATGCCTTCCTTTGGCAGTATGTTTAAATAATCTGTCCCTTTTCAATAACTGAAGTTCATGCAAAATCCACTGAGAACCACACAGCCCTGTTTGAGCACCTGCCCTTTAGACCGTGTGAGTACCTCACTAGCAGAAGGACATGTAGAGAATGGCAACAAGTAGAAGCTTATGGCATAAAAAGCAAGAGTATATTGGTCGTCCAAGATTAAAGCCATCAGTGCTGCTCCTCAAGCAGTAATAACACTTTACATTAAAGGAGCCCCCCTCTCAACATTTCATTTGGACTATAGACAAATATATTTTAAGAGGTGCTTCTCATTGAATGAAGGTAAAGCTCAGTTTTCAGGGATTTTATTCACAGGCCACACTGAAGGAAGGTGACCCAGCTATATACACCCAGTATGCACTGGGCCACCTGCCTACTGTAGAGCCCTGTCCTTTTGTGCTCTTCCTTCCCGTGCTCAGATGACCTCCTGCCAGAGCAGAGCCCATCACAACCACAACACTTCACTCAGGTGTCCTACTCTGTGTCTGAACTCCAAGAAGCATGGGGACACTTGAGACGGAATGGAAGTCCATCTCACATACTGTAGGCTATTTACAGACACGGGTTCTCCTACCTGCTTGCTGAACCAAGCCAAAGCTAATGTTACCATCTTTTAATCAGCAGGAGTTTTCACCACAAGGGGCGCTAAAAGAACATAGAATGCTTGTGTGGTGCATTTGCTAGTGATTAACACTGCGAGCCATTCACTATTAGTAGAAGTCATAAAATTACGATTTTGCCATCATTTCTGTAATGCAATTCCCAGTAGGCACTTCTCCATAATCTGGACCCAGGATTCATTTTAAAAATGGAATTTAGAAAGCAGCACTTCACTTTGATGTAAATATAGCACTACGTGAATGCTGATTTAATAAACAAGGATGTTGATCAGAAGAGGAACAGAAGGGATAAATAAACTCACCTAGTACTTCAGTATCCCTGTCACTCACATGCAGTCCATTCAGCCAGGGATAATTCTCCTCTTCTATGTTCATTGTTGTCATAAGATCTCTTTCATTCTATCATCTGTATGATCGTGGAGGTCCTCTGTACATGTTTGTGTGCTTTGTTGAATTCCTATTTTTATACATAGTATTCTGTGAAGTGTTTCTCCTTTAATATTATGTACTTCATGTTTGGCATTGGACCACAAACAATTCTGGTATGTTGGTACATAATGGCAGTAAAGTTCTGATTCTGATTATCCTATGAACAGATGAAATATACACTGCTGGTTGTGGGATTACCCCAGGAACAATCAGAATACACATCACAGATCCTGGGATTAGAGATTATCCCATGTAGAGGTAGAATACATATAATGCTTACTGGGATTAGAGATTATCCCATGTAGAGGTAGAATACACATTAGATTAGATTAGATTAGATTAGAGATTACCCCATGAACAGGCAGAATATACATCACAGTACCTAGGTTTACAGATTATGAAAAGGCAGATATAGTGCTGATATATGGGAATCACCGCCAGTAGTGGGTAAAATTAGGACACGCAACAAGTGTACAGAAACAAGTCCTGATTTTCAGAAGCAAAGCGGGGCTCGTGAAGATGCATGACAGTCTGTCTCCTCCCTGTCTTTAATCACTTGAACACCCCTCCCCCACAAACCTGTTTGATGTATGGCTCATTAGAACATGTGACCAGGAGCAGATGGCCAAAGGGTGTCATAATGGGGGAAACGTGACCAAACAAACTGTTCCATATGGATGGTGTGACACGGAGCCATCACTAACATTTCAGCAAAGGCACCTGCTGACCTGTAACTGTTGACCTGTGAGGTTAGTTGACAATCGTCTCATTCAAAGTGGAAGTACATCTCTGCCAGGGTGATCAGGGGTATGGGAAGCCAGGGGACAGAAAGCAACCTGCCTGGGGGGGTGGAGTGGGATGCAGGTAGCATGGGCAGACACACAGAAATCTCACAGCGGCAAACATACAGCTTTCCTGCCCCATTGGAGCATGATGGATTTATTCATTAAAGTTATGCTGTCCGGATCAGTGACAGGAAATTAACAGAGGACAGCCCAGTGATACAGGCTTCTGAACACATAAACTAAATAAACAGTAGTAGAGTGAACCAAGACAGCATATGTGACATGTTTGTATTCACATCTTTGTGGGGACCCTCCATTCAACAGGAGGATTATGAACCAAGGCGGTGTCTTGGACTGTGACAGCACAGTAACAACTCAATGACACAGAATTCTGAACAGACAAACTTTATAAAAAGTAGGATATTCAACTAAGAGAATGAATCACTGTCTGAGACACTAACATCACAATGACATCACAGGCTTCAGATCACACATTAAATAAACATGGATATTCAAGAGAATGAATCACTGTCGGTGACAGCGACAGCACAGTAACATTAGAGGCTTCTGAACACAAGAACCAAATACAGCCTGGAACCTGCACAGTGGGGTGATTTGGGTTTCACTCCAGAAGGCAGATGCGTGCAGGGATGCTAATTCAAATGTTAGCCTGCTTGTCCTCAGCTCAGTGTCGTGCAGCAGGGCTCTGTGAAGGGACCTTATTCTCCAGAGTGGTTTTAAAGGGGACCGTGCTTCAGAAACTGTTCCCACCTGTCATTAAGGGACTGCAATCCTTACAGTCTCAAGCCAGATGCCTGGCAGTTTGTTGGAATTTTTATATTATTTTAATATCAGTTTGTACCTGGGAAGTAATTTGTAAGAAATTTAAAACCAAATAATCAGAATGTCAAACAAATAAAGAAAAGTAGCTAACAAGCTGTTGCTGCTGTTAAACACTCTAGAGATAGACTTATAGATACAGGCTGGGAGATACACTTAGACCGACAGACACAGGTTGAGAGATGCACTTGATTGATGGATTCTGGCTGGGAGATACACTTAGACCGACAGACACAGGTTGAGAGATGCACTTGATTGATGGATTCTGGCTGGGAGATACACTTAGACTGACAGACACAGGTTGAGAGATGCACTTGATTGATGGATTCTGGCTGGGAGATACACTTAGACTGACAGACACAGGTTGAGAGATGCACTTGATTGATGGATTCTGGCTGGGAGATACACTTAGACTGACAGACACAGGTTGAGAGATGCACTTGATTGATGGACTCTGGCTGGGAGATACACTTAGACTGACAGAAAACAGGTTGAGAGATGCACTTGATTGAAGGATTCTGGCTGGGAGATACACTTAGAGTGACAGACACAGGTTGAGAGATGCACTTGATTGATGGATTCTGGCTGGGAGATACACTTAGAGTGACAGACACAGGTTGAGAGATGCACTTAAATTAACAGTGACACAGAGATATTGAGGGGATCCACTCTTCAAACAGGATCTCTGTGCTCCAGTTGGGATCTATGGCCTCCAAGCACTCCGCTCTTACTGCAGCTCAGCCAGGCTGGGCTGGGCCCGGCGAGGGTGGCGGGGGCCACTCGCACTCGGCCTTCTGTATGAGGGAGATCTGAGTGATGTGGGGCCTCTGACAGCCGTTCTCTGTGTCCTGCTGTCCTGCCCGCCGGCAGCGTGTGTGACGGTAAAAGACCTGTTACAGCTAGTATGCATGGAGTGGGTCCTTGCTGAACCACAGGCAGGCCAGGCCTCGTTCCACATCAGTGTTGTGTGCAGACCTCCCTGTGAGCAAAAACAAATGGCTAATTTAACATGCGCTCTGACAGGCTCCTGAGGGCCAGTGGGCCCAGGGTTTGCTTGTCCTCCTCACAAGCTGGAACAGCCGGGAGCCCGATCTGGATGGGCCCACTGCCAGGCCTACAAGAGCCGGCACGCTCAGCCACAGGTGTGCGCCGTGGCACTAGCTACCTAACGGACCCAAACCTTCATCTATCAGCACCAAACTGAGGGCATCGGTGACCCAAAACACATCAGAACCATATATTCTGGGGAAGTCGGTATGCGAGGAAACGTACTGGACCAGTGAACACTCATCATCTCATCAGAGATCGATCAACCATGCTCTTCATGTGACACTATCATCAGTACATGTGGCAAAAAAATCCCAGGTGCCATTGTGGGTGTGGGCACTGCCCCCTGGTGTTCAGTGAGTGTGGGCTCGACATACCGACAGGCATGTTTGAGAGTCTGCCTAAATGAATTAATTTCCTCCTTTTTCAACAAAATCAACTCAATTAATTTGCTTAAGGAGCAAAACAGTTTTGAAAGGGTTCGATAATTTTACCTGGATAATGAAATATTTACCTGGATAATGAGAGAACAGCCAGGGAGGAACTCTGGTTGTCTACGATACATCTGTCCACATGGACGTAGATCCTAGCCAGATCACAGACTCCCTCTACAGCACTCAGCCAGGGGACCGCTCTTCCAGGGAATGCTGAGAACATGAGACCCAAGAGGCGTGTTTTGGACAGAACAGGAGCAGTCAGTCACTGGGTATAATCAGTGAGATTGATGTGCACACCCACCAGGGATATGCACACAGCACTGTGTGTTCCTGTGGAGGGCTGTCATTTCGGGCTCTGCTATTGTGAGTTCCTGTGTGGAAGAAGAGAAGCCTTCCAAAGCAACACAGCACGGCTCTGTGAGTCACTGAAGGCAGTGTTACCCAAGCACACTGCAGCTCAGCGGCTCCACACGTGTCTCCAGCCCAGAGCATGCTGGGACTGCATGCAGACGACTCATGCATAGAATCAGCCCTCAATTTCTGGCACAGGGGCTCCATTACCATCACGCCTTAGGGTGTTCTGGGAGAGTGAAACACAGGGTCGACAGGGTCAAACAATGCATCGCCAGTGCTGGACCCAACACCATATTCAGTGTTGCTGGCGTGCCACAGGTTTCTGCTGGACCAGCAGTCTCCGCATGAGCAGCTCTCCATCCCAGCAGCATGGTGGGAAAACCGGCTGTGAGTGGCACCTTCACTCTGTACACAAACAAAGGCACAGACACTCACAGTCTATGGCTCACAGCAGATTTTTGGAGCCCTCTGGCATCCATTCCTGGGAAAGACAACATTCCATTTGCTGGGCTGCTTGGCCCGTCAGTGTTTTGATGAGCTCTCAGAGACTCGGCACTGAGGCTCGAAGTCCTGGTGCCTTTGTCTGAAGTTGCAATAGCGGCACCTTCACCAGCATTCACCAATGCTTCCCCGCACTTCCCCATGCATCCTGCTTTGGGACAGGTGGGGGGAGTCAGGGCGTGAGCGGTGTTTAGCACTGCTCTTAGTCCATCATCCAACGAGGTCAAGCTTCTTTCATTCACTTGGCAAAGGTGATTTACTGTCTGGCACTTTCTATAAATGTTAAGCTGACAGGCTGGAAGATTGAAACTAGACCCCTTTAGCACCATCCTCCCATTTTTATTTATTATTTTTCAGATTAAAAATGTATTTATTTGTTCTGACAGAAGTTTTATAAAGTTTCAGCTGGCTATTATGTATATGAATTTCCTGATCTAAATGACTGGTTTGAAAAACCTTCAGGGTAGATCTTAAATGTCTCCTATTCCTATTTTAATCCCTGCTAATCAGTATTGTTTGTATCCAAGCCATGCAACAACAGATAGCAAAACTAAGATCTTTCCTCTTCTATAGCAACACAATAACTTATGTACGTCCCTCCTCAGCGTTCGTCCTACCAGCTGGGATTCCACCAATCAGGCCTCAAGTTTAGTGAGACATCATGGAGATCAGTTCTCAACTGAGGGCAACTCTGGTGGTGAAAAGGTAGGACCACATAGTACTCCCTGGGGGGCATCTGGGGTCAAACGGTCAGGAGAAACACGCACAACGGATTCTGCCTGCGGCTGTCAACTTCAGCCTGAGCAGTGCCTATGGGTGTCAACTGGACCAGAGATGGATTAGGTCTGTCCAGAGATGCAGGGGCTCCGTAGCTCAGGCAAAATTGGTTTAGATCTGTCATTGACCTGCTGACAGAGGTGCATACTGGGAAGGCCACATATGAATCCATTCTGAGGGTGTGCTTGTCTTTTATACTTCCTGTTAGTGGTCAGACAGCAGATGAAATTGCAGAATGTGGTCTGCAGTCTGTTGAACAGTTCAGGTTAACGGAATATTGATCCAGAGCATGGATCCCAATGGAAGCTGACTCCCAGCACAGCAGAGGCATTAAATATAAGGAAAGGAATGAATATTGCTGAATGACAGTTATGAAGAAAAGTGGGCCTAGTGGAGTATAACATATACCTAGCCAGCTCTCACCAAGGCATAATGACTCGGTTCATTCACATTGAAAGGTATGACATGAAGCACTTCAGCGATTTCTACAGACACCGGGAAAACATTAAAAGAATTCACAGACATCTGAAAGCACCAAATATACCTATAGCCACTGGTATTAATGTCAGTTTTTCTATGATATATGGGTTAAACGGAGGGTTTTAAAAAGTGGCGTACTGCAGAGTAGACTTTGGTACAATCCAGAGGGATGGTCTCCTTTGTACTGAAGCCATTTAAAACTAATGTCTACTTAGGAGACATTACTCTATAAAGAGCAAGTTGAGGGAGGCGTAAAGACAATTTCTCCACAGGTATTAATAAAGTATCAGTTATTCTAATTATTTAAAATGACTTTACCTTAAGAAGCTTACTAACAGAACAGTGTTCTTTATTTTTTAAATCATTTTCCCACTTTTTGCTGCTGTTCTCTTTCAAGACGAAGGGAATAATGATAAACTGAGGTAAGCCTTCAGTAGCATTTACAGTAGTGTGGTGTCTAGCTAGCAGCATTTACCTGGTCACACTGTAATGGTGTCACGTCGAGGGCAAGGACAGAGGCGAAGACAGGGATGGAGGAAAACCAAAAGGGGCTTTATTAAAGAAAACTACACTACAGGAAGGGCGAAGGAAACAGACCACAAGGGGTCCAAACAGGGTAGGGAGGATCAGGCAAGAACACTAGACACAGGACACACTGGGGAGCACATGCAGGCAGCAACATCAATGACTGGACTGAGGATCGCAGGACTGAAGGACACTTTTTACAGGGCATGTGAGGGAGCAGATGGGACAGCGGGGAAGACAGCAGGCTATACGTACACTAAGATGGGAGACACAGTGGAAGAGGGCAGGGCAAGACACCAGATGGGCACTGCTGCGGGACAAGGGCGCAGAGACCGAACACCATTAGGGGACGAGACAGACCAGGGTAGGCAGGGGCAACACCAGCACAGGGCACTCTGGGGGCAAGACGGGACACCACTAGGAGAACTTATATATTGTCTTATTGTTATTGTCTTATTGTTTTTAAGTTTAACACAAATATTTTCTCTTACCATTTAAATATAAACAACCATATTTAGAATAATGGCCACAGCATCTACAGTTTAAACAACTAATTATAAATATATTTCAATTGTGCCGCAAAATTTGCATGTACTATATCAGTGTCACGATCCGCTCCGTCCGATCCCGATGTGTGCCACGCCCCCTCATTACCTTGTGTTCATTCCTGTTTGTGATCATCTGTGTCCTGTTTCATTTGATTAGTCCTGTGTATATTAGACCGCGTCTCCCCATGTATGCCAGATTCGGCATTGTATTGTCCGTGGATGTCTCTGCGTGCTTGTCATTTGCCAATTAAACCCCGTTACCTGACTTCCTGGCTGCTGTCGCCTGCTTCCCGGCTCGCCTCCGTTGCCGAACGTGACAATCAGAACATAAAAATAAATATAGAATTAAGTATGCTAACAAAACATAATCTGAAGAAATAGCAAGAAACATACGAAGAGATGCTGCTCACCTCTGCGCCATCTCTCTGTCAGAAAGTTTTTGTTCAACCTGCAATTATTTTGTTAGAACTATTGAAACCACCGAGATTTTTAATTGGTCGAAAAGTATGAAGATATGTATTGTCATTATTTTCAACGAATGAAAACAAAGAATTTATTGTCAGGGAGGGACGAATTTGTAGCTGGTCCAATCAGGAGTAGTATCTTTAGTTTGTGCATACTGTAGCTGGGCGTGATTGGATATCTAGCCGCCTTTCAAGCCCCCGAATCATGTATCTACTTGTCAATAGGAAACCACGCAGCTCTGTCTATAATGTCTGTCTTTAATTTTTTTTATGACATTATGTTTTTGCTAGGCAGCATTACGGTAATGCGTAATACCGCTGTATTGGGGGTGTACCACCGCTGTATTTCCATAGCTTGTTGACGCAATTAGCATTTTAGCGACGTTGGTAGGGCGACGTCAACTCTCAGCGAATTTCATAGGCAACATCTACAATTCAGGAACTAGTAGGTCTTCAGATAGCTGTTCACGCTTTTGAGAAAGAAGACTATAGTTCTTGTTATTCAAATTCTGTATCCTGGTATTTTTAATTTCGAAGATATGTAATATACAAGTTTTTTGATAGACTAAATTTTGGTTTGATTTCTATTTTATTTTATGTTAAATAACGTTCATATAAAATCATTTTAGAATTAGTGCAGTGTTTCGTTTAAAATTAGTGCAGTGTCCTTAAAAACTGCATGTTCAAACCTAACGCCATGCCATAACTGCTTTGCAGATATTTCATTCAGGAATCTATAGAGGATATACGTAAGCCAGTCTGTGTATGTTTGTGTCTATGTGTGTTTGGGTGGGTGGTCATGTATATATTATGTTGTGGGGACCAAATGTCCCCACAGTGTTATAAAAACATGTTATTTTGACTTTGTAGGGACATGTTTTTGGTCCCCAAAAGAAAAAACTGACTCAGTTTTATAAAATTCTGTTAATGCAATCAAAGGAATAATAATTCCAAAAGTCTTGTATTTTGTTTGGTTACTTACTGTTACTTCTTGCTTACTACTGCAGGGATTTTGGATTAAGGTTGCCATAATTAGGATTGGGGTTATGCCCATACAAATGAATGGAGAATCCCCACAAAGACTCAGATACCTAATCTGTGTGTGTGTGTGCGCGCACACGTGTGTGTGTGTCTGTTTGTGTGTGTGGATTAGGTTTATATTACATGGTGGGGACCAAATGTCCCCCGCAATGTGATAAAAACCTGTTATTTTGATGCTTTGGGGGTGTTTTTCAGGTCCCCACAAAGATCTGTCAATACTAATAAAAAACTAAAGATGCCAGAAGTCTTGTATTTGGTTTGGTTACTTATGGTTAACGTTAGGGCTGGGTAGGGGTTAAGGTTGTCATGTTGGATTACAGTTTTCCTCATAGAAATGAATGGAGAGTCCCCACGAAGATATAATTATAACCCTATGTGTGTGTGTGTGTGTGTGTGTGTGTTGTGTGTGTGGTATCAGATCAGTTCCTGAGAGTTCAGTAGTCTGACGCCATGTTTCTGAGTCTGGGTGTGAAGGCCTGAATGCTTTTCCAGATGCTAGGAGGGTGAAAAGATAATGTGAGGGGTGGGTGGGGTCATCCACAATGTTGGTGGCTTTGCGGATGGAATGTGTGATGTGAATGTGCATGATGGATGGGAGAGAGACTCTAATGATCTTCTCAGCTATCCTCACTATCTGCTGGTCTTGTGATCTGAGGCTTGGAAAAACATGTTGTGCTGCTCAACCTTAGCACAATGATATGGGTGAATCATGGACGCAATAGAATTTGGGGATGATTAGTCCATACAGGGACAGAATCATTCCATACCTCAATCACCTCGTACGTATGTCTGCTAGGTGGAGTTGGAGTTGCTCCTAACTGTGCACAGTGGAGTTGAACAATCACAACTTCCCAGAATTTTACAGTAACAGGAGGACAGTGAACAACTCTTATTAATTCTATGCTGTGTGGACGATGTAATCGCCCACGAGTTTGCCTTAATACACAGGACATTCAAGCCATTGCAGAATACAAACCACAAATGCAGCTCCCTCCACCAGCAACGCCAATGTAGAAACTGCCACAAAATCCATGCCACCTGATAACCAGCCCCTTATATTTTCACTACCGTCGTGGGGACCGTACTACAAAGAGTCAACGCAAGGTAAGCTGCAAAGTGCAAACAAATTTACAACTCACCATACATAGTGCACTACGTTTACTTTGTTTGTACTATGTGTACAGTCTTTGCACCTTGTCTGTTTGGCACTATATGTCGGTCATTCCTGTTATTCAGTGACTTTTCTGTCCTCATGGTTTACTTATATTTTCTCTAACATGAGTCACATATTTAAAACAAATATATATTTAGGTCTTCGTTATCACGTAAACAGAGACAATACGTATTAAAACTTTTATTGATATATGTATTAAGGCTGCCGTGATTAGTGGGCGTAGTCGATGACATGTTCTTCATGAATATCACTACGCAATTATTGGAGTAGTTATTCTCTAAAGCCCTGCAGTGACATGTAGTTTGTTGTTGTCAAAATGGGAGGGGCCAATACAAAGCACGGGTCTTAGGGAATTCTGATTAAATATACAGGCTTATTAATCCTGTTAATATAATTAGCATATGACCACTATTACTGTAAATAAATTCACAAACCGCAAAACTAACACCAATTGTCTGTCTACCTGCAAGGATCTGTCTGCAGACTGAAAAACTGGGGAATGAAGTGTAAACCGACCAATCAAACCACAATGGACTCGTTGGGGGAGGGATTAGACAGAGGGTGAATAGAGATGTGCATCATGAGAAAACAATATGTTCTTTTCGAACACTGAAGCATGCATACTCTATTCTAGTAGATCATAAATATAATATTATAAACTGAAAGTGAGCAAAATAATGCCCTTTAAGCAACAGTAGGCTGCTGTCCATGGTGCTGAAAACCTGGATTGTCAAATTTTACATTCAATTTTTTCACCTACTTTAACTGTAACCCTCTTATTTTGTTGGCAGTGATGCTCTGTGAAGTCTACAGAGGTGGGTATAGAAAGGATTAAAGTGGGTAATATGTGATTTAGATTAACTATTTTAAACCTGCATTGTAAAATAAAATGTGAACAGATGAAACACCAATACATTCAATCAATTAGTCCTTGTCTGAAATGGTCAAATTTTCCTTTTAAACAAGAGATCTTTTTTTTTCAGAACAGTCTGGGTGCATCTTCTGTCCTACCAGACCGGGGTCGTGGTAAGAGCACTTCTTCTTAAGAAGTGGTTCTCAGTGGTTGGCTCACCATCTCCTTCGACAAGGAGAGAATTCAAATCATGTGGTTCTTCTGGATCTTCAAAAAAACCCAATCAAGACTCCAACTTAGCAACACCTGCAGTTTGTTGTTGCAAATAATAAAGTATTTGAGTGACTAGAGGGGATACCTGACTACCTAAGAGAGAAGCGGATTTATCCAGGACTGGGTCATGGACAACTTTGGCATCTGTTCCTGTAATGAGCTCATAATCATGGAGTTTAAGGATATGGCTAGATAGGTCCAGGAAGAATGAGCTTTGTGGGGGTGGGGGCATAAGCAGCAGCCAAACAGATCTTACTTCCCCCAACTCAGACAGGATACAGCAGAACCTGTGGTGAGCATCAGCCCCAGAATCGAGAGTGAAAATTTGAGGGGCAGGTTGGACATTTAATTAAACAACAGCAACAATGTAACAGTCATGCAATTTTGTGATTAATAACTGGGGTGGAGACAGCAACTCCTGGATGGGCAAACAAAGCAATCAGAGCTGCTACAGGGAAGCACATTGCACAGCAGCCATACCGATCATGGTGACCTGCAGGAATTGGCCGGCGAACTCGGTGCAGTTCAATGGCGTTAAATAGGGAGAGTTCCAAGATACTGGAAGTCATCCATGGTAATATTCACATCCTCAGGAGTATCATATAAAACTTGTGTAAGCCTCAACTCCTTCAATGCCCTGATCGGGGCATTCATCGCTTTCCTATCTGCAGCTGTTTTAGCACTAAAATATTGGTAAAAAAAGAGATTCTCCTACAAAAAGTCAGAAAAGTCAAAGTGCATGATAATAGGAGGGGGACGTGAAGAGTTTTCTGACGGCCGTACAGCCTATGAGCACAGCGAATGGCTGACTGAAAGGCAGAGAGCTGAGGGAAAGTAGGGGCCTGAGTTACTGTATCACACCCAGCCAGGGCGTTGAGGGTGTCCGGCTTGGTGACCTCAGGATTAGGTCTCTGCCTTTTGCAGATGATGAGGTCCTGTTGGCCTCATCGGACCGTGACCTTCAGCTCTCGCTGCGACAGTTCGCAGCCAAGTGTGAAGCGGTTGGGATGAGAATCAGCACCTCCAAATCCGAGACCATGGTCCTCAGCCGGAAAAGGGTAGAATGCTCTCTCTGGGTCGGGGATGGGGTCCTTCCCCAAGTGGAGGAGTTTAAGTATCTCGGGGTCTTGTTCACGAGTGGGGGGACGATGGAGCGGGAGATCTACAGGCGGATCGGTGCGGTGTCCACAGTGATGCGGGCGCTGCATCGGTCTGTCAAGGTAAAGAAGGAGCTGAGCCAAAAGGCGAAGCTCTCGATTTACCAGTCGATCTACGTTCCTACCCTCACCTATGGTCACGAGCTGTGGGTAGTGACCGAAAGAACGAGATCGCGAGTGCAAGCGGCCAAAATGAGTTTCCTCCGCAGGGTGGCTGAGCTCTCCCTTAGAGATAGGGTGAGGAGCTCGGTCATTCGGGAGAGACTCAGAGTAGAGTCGCTACTCCTCCGCATCGAGAGGAGCCATCTGGTCAGGATGCCTCCTGGACGCCTCCCTGGAGGTGTTCCGGGCATGTCCCACTGGGAGGAGGCCCCGGGGAAGACCCAGGACATGCTGGAGGGACTATGTCTCTCGGCTGGCCTGGGAACGCCTCGGGATTCCCCCAGAGGATCTGGATGAAGTGGCCGGGGAGAGGGAAGTCTGGGTTTCCCTGCTGAGACTGCTGCCCCCGCGACCCGACCTCGGATAAGCGGATGGATATTCTTGTACTGTCCACTTTCTCCCGTGACAATGCAAATTTCCCACTTGTGGGACTAATAAAGGAGTATCTTATCTTATCTTATCTTATCTTATCATCTTAATTAGGGAATCTCCAGTGTGTGACTGCCCTCTAGTGGATAAACAAAATTCAACTACATAAGTCAATATTATAGTGTTTTCCAATCATTTTCACACTTGTCTCAATACCATGTCCACTTTTTCAAAACACTTCACACTGTGAACTTTACAAACATGCACCTGAGCATATCAGTTAACTTTCGGTGCAATATGCACTAAAACCACCAGAACACTTCACACTTCACCCAAAAGTGACACACGCTGCCAAACCTATAGCACACGCACTCTCTCACAAGATGACTTTGTCACACAAAGAACAATGCATGAAAAAACACAAACAACTTGAAGCGCTGCAAAATGCATATATATGATGTGTTGTTGTATCCTATATTTTCACACGTTTATTGCAAAGTAAAAGAAAAACGTATGCCATTTCTTACAGTAAACATTGTAATACAAACAAATAATACAGTAAATAAATTCAGCTGCGCAATACACTGGAAAAGAAAAATACATTACAGCCACCTACTGAAAGTACATTACATTCAATACAGAAAAAAACAAAACAAACATAGCCAAATAGCAAAGTTTGACTGTATACAGTTAAGTATACTGTTGTCCTGGACTAATCCATTTGGTCCCTTGCATTTGGCCATAAATTTTCATCGACATCACACTGAATATTTTCTCTTGCAATACACCAAGGAAAAAATCTCTTTGAGTGTCTTATCCAGCTCTGGATGTCCTCCACATGGATGTCCACACACCCAGCAGCCATTGCATCTAAAAGCGACATCTGATCATGTGGGCGATGGTCATATACCTTCCATCCCCATGCAGAAAAAAATCCTTCAGTCGGGTTGAGGAATGGAGAGTATGGTGGCAAGAATAATGACATCATCCAGGGATGGGCTATAAACCACTCTGTGACTTGGCGGGAATGATGAAAGGCCACATTGTCCCACACAATCACAGATACCAGTAAATTCTTCCTCTCCCTCCTGTGGGAGGTAAATGCTAAATCCTACAGTAGTGGGTTACAGTAAAGACAAACGTGCATCGATGCATCAGTTTTTTCCTGGAGACTTCCCTCAAATCACACCACTACAGTAATATATACACCAATCAAATGCCTTCAGTCAGAATGCTCTACATAGTGTATAGTACCTGTTGCTTTGCCTGAAAATCCTGACAATTGATGCCTCTGTGGATCTAGGCAGGTGGAGTGGAACTCTTAGACCCACTTTCCTCAGGGACAGACCATGATTTCCAACATGGTCAAATACTGTGGCTCTGATTTCATCAGTAGCCAAGATTCTTCCTCTTCCTCTCCGTTTGTGTCTTCTTGCTCTTCCTCTGCCTCTTACTGCATCCATTTTTCACTAGCTAAAGAAAAATGGCAATGGAAAATGCCAATCCAAAGATTTGCACATATGGCAAATTGGCACTAACCTCACAAATTACTAGATAGGTGCTTAGCTGAAATTATAGGCAGGTATGTGTTTTCATTCAGCTTTCCAGCTTCAAGCATTGTAAAGTGCTGTAGTTGTACAAAGTTTTGCTGGTGGCAAACACTGACTGAGAGAAGTATTCATGAAATTTGGGGGAAGTGGTGATTGAATGCATATTGTGTCAAAGCAATGCAAAAGCATACATAGTTTAGCTCACATAGTCCAATTTTATGGTGCATGTGTTAAGTGGACAAGGTAAAAAGTGGACATGGTATTGAGACACGCGTCAAAATGATTGGAAAAAAGTGTAATACATTTAACCCCCGTATGTTTTATGGCTTCACTGTGAGGCTTGACTTATTTCCCTCCTCAATGATCAGTTTAACCCTCAATGGTTCCTTGGGGTGCGTTCTGCACCCCCTGCCCATTTCTATGGCTACTACCATGTTGTTATTAAAATTACAGCAGTTATCCTCTAGGACATTGTAAGTGCACCAGTTTTACATACGGTCATGCAGAAAATGATAGAAAAAGTGTTGACGTCAATTATCGCTGGCATACTTTCTTCGGGGGTGCAAAATGCACCCCAAAAAAAACTTAATTTATGACAGATGTCTGTGGAGATTCTCAGTTATCCAGGTCATGGTTATCCTAAAAAAGGGTTATGCAATAGCAACTGGACTTAGTTTTTCATAGAAGACGTGTTGCACTCCATCCAGAGTGCTTTCTCAATTCTGACTGACTGGTTGGCATAGCAGGTTGATGAACCCTGTAGAATCCTCAAGTCTTTAGCACTAGATGGTCACCTGTGGGTTGTTGTTGTTCCCCCTGGCTTTCATGTGTTTCACTGATACCACCTGAGGCTGAGCGTGAACGACTGTGGAAGCGTTGGGCAAAGTTGAAAGAACTGCATTGTAGGTAGGTGATAGACGTCTTAGGCCACCTCCTCTGTTCAACGACGGTCGTTCATTTGAAGCAGTTGTCCTCCCGGTCCACCTACAATGCAGTTCTTTCAACTTTGCCAAGACGCTTCCAAAGTCGTTCACGCTCGGCCTCAGGTGGTATCAGTGAAACACATGAAAGCCAGGAGGAACGACAAAAACCCACAGGTGACCATCTAGTGCTAACAACTTGAGGATTCCACAGGGTTCATCAACCTGCTATGCCAGTCAGTCAGAATTGAGAAAGCACTCTGGATGGAGTGCAAAACGTCTTCTATGAAAAACAAAGTCCAGTTGCTATTACATAACCCTTTTTAGGGTTAATTTATGACATTGATATGATCGACAAATTCAGTTAATTAGTGATAATTGCTACTATAATTTTTTATGTTATTATATTCTAGAACATTTTCGGATATTAAAAAAAGTCAGCCATTTTGTTTTGTTTACATTTCAACTGTTAGAAAAGATATAACACCATGGCTAGGTATTCCACAGCTGAAGCTCTTCGACACATTCTGCAAGAGGATACAGTCGGAATGTGCATTATATGACCAGTCCCCTCTGCTGCCCCCCCCCCCCCCCCAACGCCCGCAACCCCTTTAACTGCACTATCTCACTGCGTAAGCTGTGCAAGCATCATGCAGTTAACTAATAAATGTATCTTAACTTTAGTTAATTGAATTTGAGCTTGGTACCATTGAATTATATATGCCAATGGATAGGGGTGCAACTTGAACCCCAAGGACCTGGAACGTAACTTTCTGACAAGGACCCATTGAGGGTTAATATAACTGGTGAAGCTGTAAATTAGTTTAGTCATGACTTCAGAAGTTACCCTGACAAGGGATTCTGTACAATCAGAGATGGAGCTGCTGGTTGGGCTGGTCATCGCCTGCTTTTTCTGACTGATGTAGGTCTGAATGTAAAGTTTCAAACTGCTTAATATGTATTAATCTGTTTTATAATGTTCACACAAAAACAGCTTTTAATGTGTGTTGCACCTTACATCTCCTACTGTACAATGTGCTTCTGCATTTGATTCCTCCTTGACTGGGGGGTAAAGAGAAATAACTAGCAAGAAAGACAGAGAGAAACTTTTCGGAGGTGCTATTGTACAAAGTTGAACTGATTGTCCAAAGACTTCTTGCTGTCAAATTTAAATGTGATTTTTGTGTCTCTTTCAGTAAATTATCTTGAAATACATTGATATCTGAAGTTAACTGAGGCCCTTGCTATTCATTGTGTCCGACTCTCCAATCCTTACCTCTCCCTACAAACCTAGACACTGGTCCACTGTAATCTACCTGCATGATCGGGTCGCTCCTGTTGGTAGCAGGTTACATGTCAGACCACTGTAGATGCAGCAGTATGCATTGCAGCCTCTTATGTGCACGCAATGAAGGTACACTGGTGAAGCTTCTCCATGCCATACAGAATAGGGAAGCACTGGAGGCAGTGTGTGGCTCAGTGGGTTAAGCCTCTGTGGCTGTGATTGGAAAGTCACTGGTTCAAGCCCAACCTCAGCATGTCTGTGGCTGCTTTAAATGAGGCCCTTAACCCCCAGCTTCCTGGGCACTGCCATGGGTGGCTGCCCTTCACAGCCAGGTTCCCCTTTGCCTAAGGAGAGCAGTTTGGGGGAAGGATAAAGAGAATCTTTCCACAGGCATCAATGAAGTATCTATTGTTAGAGGCTCCTTTTCTATCTGAGCATATCCTTGCTCAGTTTGCATGAGTGCTCTGCTCCCAAAAGCCACTGGTTTCCTGCATTGTATCACAGCTGCACCCAAACTGGTGTCTGAAGCATCACACTGGAGAATCAAGTCTTCCTTGGGATCATAATATTTCAGTACCGGTGCATTCACAATGGACTCTCTGATTTTGGAGAATGCAGCATCCTGAATGTCTGTCCACTCCCACAAACTGCCTTCATGGGTCAATTGTCGCAGAGGCTCACACTGGTCTGAACGGTGGCTGCAAAACTTGGCTAAGAAATTTACCATTTTTAGGAGTCTTTGCCCCCCTGCTTTGGGCATCTGCTGGATTGCTTTGCCTTTTTCTGGATCAATTTGAAGTCCATCCACTGTCAGTAAATATCCTATGAATGGAACAGCGTCTGTCTCAGTCTTAGTTTACATTTAGCTTGATGTTTTCCTCAGTACATCTGTCTATAAATTACGTCAGTGTTCTGTCACGATCTTTCTCTGCCAGTTCCATTGTGTCTCCCTCACCTGTGATTGAAATGCCATCTGTAATCACATGAACTCCCTCCAAGCCGTTCCAGGGCTCAGTCATCTTTGGAAAATCTCTGGAGCAGTGCTGATGCCCATAGGTATGCACAGCCACCTGTACCTGCCACAAGGGGGCGAGAAAGTGGTCGGGTAGCTGAAGTTTTCCTCCAGCTTGACATGCCAACAGCCATTTCTGATGTCACACACTGAAAAGCTTCTTTAGATCTAGCAAGATGTCATCAATGGTAGGGAGAGGAAAATGGTTCCTCTTCAGTGCTTTATTCAGTGGTTTAGGGTCTGTACACACGCTGAGCTCACCGTTTCGCTTCTTTGTGAATTCTGCTCTAAAATAGCTGTTAATTACTACAGGAATTTTGGTGGTAATGTCTATTAAAGAATGTTTACAAATATCATAAATTAGATTAAAGAAGTAACTGGAGCAGTTGAATAGTTCTGCAGTCTCTGTCATTCAATTCAATTCAATTTTATTTATATAGCGCATTATCACAATGTCTCAATGATCTTTACATTTCTGCCTCGTAAGGACCCCCCATTGAGTAAGCCAAAGGCAATGGTGGCAAGGAAAAACTCCCTAAGAGGAAGAAACCTTGGGAGGAACCAGACCCAAAGGGGGAGCCCATCCTCCAGGGGCCAGCAGATGAGTCAAACAAACAAGATGAAATGACTAAGCTAATACAGACAAGATGAAATGACTAAGCTAATACAGGGGTTGAAATATATGTCTCAATGCAGCGGCCGACCGGTGCAGGCACGTGGTGCTTGATGCACGATGGCAGGATTAATAGACACACAGCCGCAGGGTGGATGGCGAGGCATCGTGTTGAGCCAAGGGCAGGCAGGTTGGAGGGTAGGTGCCGGAGGTGGAGGTAGTTGTCTTGCAGGCCGCAGAGGCATAAACTCTTCAACGACATTGTGCTCCATGGAGCACACCCCAGAAGGGGTGAGGGAGGAAGTAAGAATAATTGTGTATTAGCCAGAGTTGAGGAAACCAGAGGCAGTGCAAGCAAAACGATCGAGTGCAATATTCGTCTAGGCTCCGGCAGATCTGGGTATAGCAGCATGAGAAATAGGGAGAGACAGGCGGGAACACAGGCATGGGGACTCCCTGAACATCAGCACTCTAGTGTAGAGCCAGAGTGACAGCACTGACGCCTCAGTTTATCCAAAGCCAATGACACCGATCCCCACCCAGCTCTTCACCTCATACTGTTAGTCTGACTGGGAGTGAGCGACTAGCTGGAACCAGAACTAGGTTTCCTATACGCTAAGCTATACAAGTGCGTTTTTAATCTAGACTTGAAAAGCGAGAGTGTGCCTGAATCCCGCACATCCGCCGGGAGACCATTCCACAGCTGCGGAGCTCTGTAAGAGAATGCTCTGCAGCCTGCCGTAGCCCTGTCTACTTCAGGAACTAATAGATATCCTGCTCCTTGTGAACGAAGCAGGCGAGGAGGGTTGTAAGGGACCAGAAGATCATTGAGATATTGTGGTGCAAGGCCATTCAGAGTTTTGTAAGTCAATAGTAATAATTTGTAGTCAATCCTAAACTTGACCGGTAGCCAGTGCAGGGAAGTATGTAACTGGGGGGAAACGGAAAGCCCCAAAAAATCATATTATAAGTAGGCACTGTAATAGGCCTACCCTTTGTTGTCTGTATTTAAACGCCAGGAGTATTAGGAATAAAATTCATGATTTAGAGGCTCTTATCTCATCAGACTCTTATGATATTATAGCAATAACTGAAACGTGGTTGAGTGATAAGGATGGACAAGAATATAATATGGATGGTTACACATTGTTCCGTAAAGACCGTATAGGTAAGAAGGGAGGTGGTGTTGCAGTATATGTAAAGGAAAACTTGCAGGCAAGGGAGCTTACTGATATAAGTAAAAGTACGGAAGCTATATGGGTAAAATTAGATGCTACAAACTCAAATAGCCTAATTGTCGGTGTTTGTTACAGAGCACCCAATGTAGCTGTTGAGGAAAGCAGATTGTTATACAGTGATATTAGGATTATGAGCAATAAAAATGATGTGGTAGTTATGGGTGATTTTAATCTACCGGGGATGCAGTGGGACATTGTTGCTGGCTCTTCTGAAAATGAACTTGACATGGTGGGATTAGTACAGGATTGTTTTTTTACTCAGTTTGTTAACACCCCTACCAGGGGAGATGCCATTCTTGATCTTGTTTTGTCTAATAACCAGGACAGGATTGGTAAATTAGATGTTTTAGAACCACTTGACAGTAGCGATCATAACATGGTTAAATTTGAGGTTAAGTTTAGTGCCCGAAGAGCAAAGTCCAAATCAAAAATATATAATGTTAGGAAGGCTAACTTCAATTGTATGAGATTAAAACTAGAAACTGTGAACTGGACGGAGTTAATTAACAAAACTGTTGAAGAGGCATGGGGATTTTTTAAAAGCACATTATTGCAAGTACAAGAGGACTTCATACCTGTTTCTAACAAGAATAAATCAAGGAAATTGCAACCTAGGTGGTTTAATAGGGACATAAAGTATAAAGTAAGGAGGAAAAGGGCTTTGTTCCAGAGATGGAAAATAACTGATGATGACATAATAAAGCAAGAGTATCTAAATCTACAGGCTGAGTTAAAAAATGACATTAGACGAGCTAAAAGGAATGTCGAAAGGAAGATCGCATTGGAGGCTAAGGATGACGTTAAAAGTTTCTTCCAGTATTTTAACTCTAAAAGAGCTCTAAAAGCTGAAATCACTAATCTGCAGGATAGTAAGGGTCTTATAATTGAAAACGACATTGACATAGTAAATGAGTTCAATGATAGTTTTGCACGGGTATTCACTGTTGAGGACACTAGTAACTTACCAGTTCTTATTACTAATCCAACATCGTCTATAACTAATATATATATAACTGAAGCTGATGTTTTGCAAAGCCTAGCTAAGCTCAAAATAAATAAATCACAGGGCCCTGATGGCATCTTACCTATAGTGTTAAAAGAGATGAGGGATATTATTTGCCAACCCTTAACATTACTGTTTCAAAAATCCTTATCTGAAGGTGTGGTACCTTCTGATTGGAAGCATGCCAACATAACGCCCATTTTCAAAAAAGGGGATAGAAGTAATTTGTCAAACTATAGGCCAATCAGTCTAACTTGTATAACTGGTAAAGTTATGGAGGCTATAATCAAAGAGAAAATGGTAGATTACCTGGACTCAAATAACATTTTGAGGGATAGCCAGCATGGATTTAGGAGAGGTAGATCCTGTTTAACAAATCTGTTGGAGTTTTTTGAGGAAGCTACTCAGGAAGTTGATGATAAGAAGGCCTATGATGTCATCTATTTAGATTTCCAAAAGGCTTTTGATGTTGTTCCCCACAAGAGGCTCTCACTTAAACTCAAAGCGACAGGTATTTTAGGAACTGTAGCGACTTGGATTGATAACTGGTTAACGGATAGGAAGCAGCGAGTAGTTATAAGAGGCTCGATGTCACAGTGGGCCTGCGTTCATAGTGGGGTACCGCAGGGTTCAATTTTAGGACCACTTTTGTTCCTTATTTACATAAATGATATAGACACCAATATATACAGTAAACTGGTGAAATTTGCAGATGACACCAAGGTGGGTGGTGTAGCAGATACTGAACTAGCGGCTCAGCAGCTACAGCGGGATCTTAATTTAATTAGTGACTGGGCTGACACCTGGCAGATGAAATTTAACATAGACAAATGTAAGGTACTCCATGTAGGGAGCAGAAATATAAAGTACAGGTATTTTATGGGACCTACTGAAATAAAGGTAGCTGATTATGAGAAAGACCTTGGTGTGTATGTAGATGCTTCCATGTCTCATTCTCGCCAGTGCGGGGAAGCAATAAAAAAGGCCAATAGGATGTTGGGGTATATCTCCAGGTGTGTGGAGTTTAAGTCAAGGGAGGTAATGCTAAGATTATACAATTCCTTGGTGAGACCTCACCTAGAATATTGTGTACAGGTTTGGTCACCATATCTTAAAAAGGACATAGCGGCCTTAGAAAAGGTGCAGCGTAGGGCCACAAGAATGATTCCTGGTCTTAGAGGAATGTCATACGAGGAAAGGTTATTTGAGCTAAATCTGTTCAGCCTCAAGCAAAGGAGACTGAGGGGGGACATGATTCAGGTCTATAAGATTCTAACAGGTTTGGATGCTGTTCAACCGAATAGTTACTTCAGCATTAGTTCAAATACAAGAACTCGTGGCCATAGGTGGAAATTAGCGGGAGAACATTTCAAACTGGATTTAAGGAAACACTTCTTTACACAGCGTGTAGTCAGAGTATGGAATAGTCTTCCTGATAACGTAGTGCAAGCTGAATCCTTGGGTTCCTTTAAATCAGAGCTAGATAAGATTTTAACAACTCTGAGCTATTAGTTAAGTTCTCCCCAAGCGAGCTCGATGGGCCGAATGGCCTCCTCTCGTTTGTATATTTCTTATGTTCTTATGTTCTTATGTTCTTAAGACAGGATAGGGCTAATGTGATCAAATTTTTTAGTTTTTGTTAGAACTCTGGCAGCTGCATTTTGTACTAACTGAAGTTTATGTAGGGATCCAGATGGACAACCCGAAAGGAGGGCATTGCAGTAGTCCAATCTAGAAGTTATAAAGGCATGTATTAGTTTTTCTGCATCTTGAAAGGACAGCAACTTCCGAAGCTTGGCTATGTTCTGTAGATGATAAAATGCCGTACTGGTAATGCTATTTATGTGAGCACTGAAGCAGAGGTCGGAGTCTACCAGGACACCAAGATTTCTGACCACTGTTTTAAATTGAGTAGGGAGGCCGCTAGGGTTGGGGTTTACAAACTTATTGCGGGCCTCCTTAGGACCGATTAAAAGAACCTCAGTTTTTTCAGTATTTAACATGAGGAAATTCCTTGCCATCCAACAACGGATGTCTAGCAGACAGTCGGCTAAAGAAGAGAGCTGGGATGCGTCACTAGGTTTAACAGATATATACAATTGTGTATCATCAGCATAACAATGAAAATTAACACTGTAATTTCTAATTATGTTACCAAGCGGTAGCATATATAGATTGAACAGTAGGGGGCCCAGCACTGATCCCTGCGGGACACCATATCTTACTTTAGTGGCTATGAATGACTCATTTTTTACATGGACAAACTGGTAACGATCAGTGAAATACGAACGAAACCACAGTAGTGCTATCCCTTTAATGTCAATCAATGTTTCCAACCGGTCCAAAAGAATATTATGGTCTACAGTATCGAATGCTGCAGTTAGATCCAGTAAGAATAATAGCGATATACAGCCACGGTCGGAAGCCATAAGCAAGTCGTTTATCACTTTGACTAAGGCCGTTTCTGTGCTATGATTGGGTCTGAAACCAGACTGATATAGCTCGTTAGCATTATTATCTTGAAGAAAGGAGGACAGCTGGTGAGCAACAACTTTCTCAAGAATTTTAGAAATGAAGGGAAGATTTGAGATGGGTCTATAGTTTCCTAAGTCACTAGGTTCAAGATTTGGTTTCTTTAGGATAGGTCTAATAACAGCCATTTTAAAAGATTTAGGAACATATCCAAGACTAAGAGATGAGTTTAACAAGTTTAACAATGTAGTGCTAATCAGTGGTGCAATTTCCTTAAGTCGATTGGTGGGTATTGGGTCATCAAGGCTAGTAGTGGGTTTGCAAGAGGAAATTAACTGAAGGAGTTCTGTCTGCACTACAGGAGTGAAACATTCAAAGATGTTATCATTAGTACTAATAACACTAGCACTAGCAGAGGATTGGTGGTTGTGTGCAACCGTGGGCGTGCTCGTGATGGTATGTCTAATCGTGGTTATTTTATTATTAAAAAACGCAATAAAGGCATCACTACCAAGAGCTTCTGGGACATGTGAGTTTAACATTGAACGATTCTTTGTTAACCTAGATACAGTTTCAAATAGGAATTTAGGATTGGTTTTGTTATTTTCTATTAGTTTAGAGAGATACATAGACCTAGCAGTCATTAGTGCATGTCTATACTTAGACAGGCTCTCTTTCCAGGCAAATCTAAAAACTTCTAATTTTGTTGACCGCCATTTGCGTTCTAGCTTTCGTGAAGCTTGTTTAAGTTCACGTGTACGGTTAGAGTACCAGGGGGCAGGTTTCTTATCCCTATGTTTTATTTTCTTGAGTGGTGCTACATGATCAAGAGTGGTACGAAATGATTCTACCATGTTCACGGTTACCTGTTCAAGTTCATTTACACATGACACTTCAGAGGTTAGGTTAAAGGACTGTGGGAGCTGTTCCAGAAAAGTTGCAGCGGATAATGAGGCTATGGAACGTCTAGTATCGTACCTCTGGTCTGGGGCCTTAGGGGAGTTATGTTGTATTTGAAATGTTAAAAGGTAATGATCTGAAAGTAGAGGATTCTGAGGGATAATTGATATGTGTTCTACCAGGACACCATGACTAAGAATCAGGTCTAGGGTGTGGTTACAGGCATGAGTTGGCCCAGTTACATTCTGATGTACACCGACAGAGTCAAGAATGGCAGTAAATGCTTTTGTTACTGGATCACTTTCATTTTCCATATGAATATTAAAATCACCAACAATCAAGGCCTTGTCGGTAGTAACCACCAAGCTTGTTAGCTTGTCATTGCCACGCCATGACAGAATGACTCCCTAAGCAGGATGATCCCCAGACTCTGTGACACCCCGTCTGTTGGGATTCGTGTCCTTTGCTCCTGCAGGTGACCCAGTGGTGATGGGGTCAGAGCCCCAGTCCTTGGTATCTGTTTTGGTCCCAGCACCCAGCCTCCTGCCTTGGCCCAAGCCACTGGCCTACGTACCTCAGTGGATCGTCAACAGTCCACTAATTGATCCATGGAGCGATAGTGACTGGAGGAGCCCAAGGAAGAGGAAGACCTTACTGGGCTTCTTGTAGTGACGCAGACAACCTGCCCTTACTGCTCCCTCTTGTTGCCCAGAAGGTCCGGCTCCCTGGAACTCAGCCATGGAAGGCCACTCAACACATCACTTCTCTGCGACATGGTGCCTCAAAACTCTCCACAAATTCTTCCATTGACTCCCCAAAGTGCACAGCTGCTTTGCTCGCTTTCTCTGGACATTGAAATAGGAGATGGCGGAAGGCAGCTGACCTGATATCACTAAACCCAGTTCAGGTAGTGTCCAGTCCCAGTGAAATCACTGCAGCTTCGCCCTGTGGAAGAATAATTAGTTAAAATTTGTCTATTACTATTACTAATAAACTGGTCTTTGTTCATTACTGAAAATGTAATCGAAGTTCCCTTCAAATGACTCAATATTTCTTGTAGGTGATTGTGTAATCACCTGGGTTACCCCCTTAGATACTACATCCCATAATTATCGTCATCCTGACCTTCTGTAGGCATTAATCCCATGTCAGAGTGTGTCTGCACAGCTATTTCCTTCCATTCTCTCACACAAAGTGCATCACAAAGCCTCTTTTGTTCAAACCATGGCTCCCTTGTTTAATACTACAAATTCTATTGTCATCATAAGCAAATATACATGCCTTGTGCATAGTAAATCTTTTAGTGTCCAAGCAGCATAAAGAAAAATTATGATGCATTTTATTATGAG
Organism: Paramormyrops kingsleyae; assembly: GCF_048594095.1. Classification (NCBI taxonomy): domain Eukaryota; kingdom Metazoa; phylum Chordata; class Actinopteri; order Osteoglossiformes; family Mormyridae; genus Paramormyrops; species Paramormyrops kingsleyae. The sequence goes on along the minus strand of NW_027325966.1, from coordinate 1,449,012 downwards.
TTTTATGCTGCATATAGTAATAATAATAGAATGACTTGCTGAAGTATTTGGTGCTAAACATTCAACCGTGTGGTTTTGTCACTTCCTGTTTAAAGTGTCCACTCCCCTTTCACTCTGCCTGCTGTGTGTGAGAATAGAAACGACAGAGATAGTGAAAGTACAGAGGATGAGGAAGTGAGGGTCAGTCTCCACAGATCTGGGCTCAGTGACACACACACACATATGGATCCTCTGATGCTCCTGTTTCTTCTCATTGCTGGGCTCACAGGTGAGTGTCTCTCATTACAGTGGTACTGAGTAGAGATCTCTCTCCTGCTGCTCACACACTGTCAGCTGCAGTTTGGAGATCATGATGTCAGTTGTGAATTATGGCAGTCTTAATAAAAACATCTTTGTCTTGGAAATTGGAAATACATATTATATTCTTAGAAATGTACCCTGAATCAGGTAATTGAAACTATATACATAATATCTAAATATACTGCATGATATATATAAAGACTGTCAGTGCAGATAAACTGCTCCTGCCTCTTGTACCCTTTGGTTTTCTATGAGGCCTGTGATTGATCTTACTGGTGTCATTTCAGCAGCACAGGTGGTTATGTGAGCAGACAGCCGGGATGCCATCAGTCATTTCTGTGTGTACAGACAGAGGGGTCTAAACACCCAGCTTCATGTATTACTGCAGAAGGTCTCAGTGCTTATCAGGGGGCAAGATCAGTGTTAGGGGTCAAGGCTAAACCTGGTTGTCTTTCACTCTGCAGCAGATTTGGAGAGCTAGTTACCCTCTAGCTGGTAGAGACTGGGGGCAGCGTGGGGGCCTCACACCTCCAGGCTTGTGGTTTCGGTATCTGGCCCAGCTTTCTGTGGGCAGTTTGCATGGTCTTCCTGTATCTATGCTGGTTTCCTCTCAGTTCTCCGGTTTCCTCCCACAGGTCAATGTCTTTCCATGTAAAGGGCAGCCAATAGCGACATTTTTGCCTCTCTAGACGGCACTTCAGTGCATTCAGTCGTGCTACATGACACCTTTCTTGATGGTGAACTGTGTGCAGGTAGGTAGGTTGGTCTATCTCTCTAATCATGTCTAATCATGCAATATCAAAGAAAAGGACAGCCCCAGACAATTGATTTAATTATTGTGATAACTCAAAAAGTATTTGACAGATCTTTGGATAATAGAGGATCCGTGACTGATTTAATTTTGTGACGAAGCGCTCCAGAATTGAAGCGGTGTCACGTAGTGATGGCACATGAAAGGACAGCCATAGGTGTAGATTCAGTGAACCTGGTTACATTGAGACAAGTCGCCCAGTGTTGGGCTTTTAATAACAATGATTGTTGCATAGGTGGGAGGAGTGTGTGGGGGATACAGGTTGTTAAGGGTAGGGGTGTGTGAGTAGAGTGGGGACATTGAGTTGGATTTTCATGCCTTATAGTCAGAAGCCCATGTCTTCTGTTGCCCTTGCCGTGGTTCCCCAAAATCTCTCTGTCTCTTTAGTTTATACAGATATTAGATATCTGACTCATACCCCTGCCATCTCAGCACTGCTGACTGTTGGCTTTGAATGTGACCATGACTGCGTCTGTGTGCAGTTTGCAGGCTTCCTCTGTTCACATTGCATTTCTCCAGCTTCCAGTGCCCTGCAATGGATTGACATGCTGTTGAAGGTTTACCTCACTTTACACTGTGTGCTTCCTGCATTAGGACCTAAATAATTATACTAATGATTAAACAGCTATGGTGAAACATACGACTCTTTCAGGCGACAGTGATACCCAACTAATGTATAGCGTTTGTTTTTAAAATGAAATGAGAACAGATTAAAAGAGAGCTGAGCATCTCGATTGACTAACATTCCCACAGTGCCTCTTCAGGAGTCCTTTTAGACACCAAGTTCTGTGGTTCCAATTAGCACCATGAAGGTGCACAATGATATTCATGGGTATCATGGTCTGCAGCCAAATCACAATTATTTAACACTTTTTCTAGATTTTACATGTCTGCAGTGTTGGAACACACAATACACACAATATATATGCGGTGGGGCAACTTTTGCCCCCACTGTCTAAAAATGGGGGCATTTGCAATATTTGGGGTCACACTTTAAAAATTGTACTTAGAGCACAAAGTTTATGTTTTATGAGAGAAGAGCCCAGATTAAAATGCATACAGTAATCAGCTCCTTGTGCCAACATGAGTAAATAAGAATAATATTCCTATCAGGGGTTTTGCGAGGATGAGACTGAAGCTTTACCCTTTGTTTCTGCTGAGAGACATGCGGCGTGACTCATTTCTCTGCGCGTACAAGTTATCTTTGATCAGCGTTCATGGTTTGAGATTCAGATCGAGCTTTAGGTAATTATTTTCGAACTGGTTGAACATAAGAACATAAGAACATAAGAACTATACAAACGAGAGGAGGCCATTCGGCCCATCGAGCTCGCTTGGGGAGAACTTAACTAATAGCTCAGAGTTGTTAAAATCTTATCTAGCTCTGATTTAAAGGAACCCAAGGATTCAGCTTGCACTACGTTATCAGGAAGACTATTCCATACTCTGACTACACGCTGTGTAAAGAAGTGCTTCCTTAAATCCAGTTTGAAATGTTCTCCCGCTAATTTCCACCTATGGCCACGAGTTCTTGTATTTGAACTAATGCTGAAGTAACTATTCGGTTGAACAGCATCCAAACCTGTTAGAATCTTATAGACCTGGATCATGTCCCCCCTCAGTCTCCTTTGCTTGAGGCTGAACAGATTTAGCTCAAATAACCTTTCCTCGTATGACATTCCTCTAAGACCAGGAATCATTCTTGTGGCCCTACGCTGCACCTTTTCTAAGGCCGCTATGTCCTTTTTAAGATATGGTGACCAAACCTGTACACAATATTCTAGGTGAGGTCTCACCAAGGAATTGTATAATCTTAGCATTACCTCCCTTGACTTAAACTCCACACACCTGGAGATGTACCCCAACATCCTATTGGCCTTTTTTATTGCTTCCCCACACTGGCGAGAATGAGACATGGAAGCATCAACATACACACCAAGGTCTTTCTCATAATCAGCTACCTTTATTTCAGTAGGTCCCATAAAATACCTGTACTTTATATTTCTGCTCCCTACATGGAGTACCTTACATTTGTCTATGTTAAATTTCATCTGCCAGGTGTCAGCCCAGTCACTAATTAAATTAAGATCCCGCTGTAGCTGCTGAGCCGCTAGTTCAGTATCTGCTACACCACCCACCTTGGTGTCATCTGCAAATTTCACCAGTTTACTGTATATATTGGTGTCTATATCATTTATGTAAATTAGGAACAAAAGTGGTCCTAAAATTGAACCCTGCGGTACCCCACTATGAACGCAGGCCCACTGTGACATCGAGCCTCTTATAACTACTCGCTGCTTCCTATCCGTTAACCAGTTATCAATCCAAGTCGCTACAGTTCCTAAAATACCTGTCGCTTTGAGTTTAAGTGAGAGCCTCTTGTGGGGAACAACATCAAAAGCCTTTTGGAAATCTAAATAGATGACATCATAGGCCTTCTTATCATCAACTTCCTGAGTAGCTTCCTCAAAAAACTCCAACAGATTTGCTAAACAGGATCTACCTCTCCTAAATCCATGCTGGCTATCCCTCAAAATGTTATTTGAGTCCAGGTAATCTACCATTTTCTCTTTGATTATAGCCTCCATAACTTTACCAGTTATACAAGTTAGACTGATTGGCCTATAGTTTGACAAATTACTTCTATCCCCTTTTTTGAAAATGGGCGTTATGTTGGCATGCTTCCAATCAGAAGGTACCACACCTTCAGATAAGGATTTTTGAAACAGTAATGTTAAGGGTCGGCAAATAATATCCCTCATCTCTTTTAACACTATAGGTAAGATGCCATCAGGGCCCTGTGATTTATTTATTTTGAGCTTAGCTAGGCTTTGCAAAACATCAGCTTCAGTTATATATATATTAGTTATAGACGATGTTGAATTAGTAATAAGAACTGGTAAGTTACTAGTGTCCTCGACAGTGAATACCCGTGCAAAACTATCATTGAACTCATTTACTATGTCAATGTCGTTTTCAATTATAAGACCCTTACTATCCTGCAGATTAGTAATTTCAGCTTTTAGAGCTCTTTTAGAGTTAAAATACTGGAAGAAACTTTTAACGTCATCCTTAGCCTCCAATGCGATCTTCCTTTCGACATTCCTTTTAGCTCGTCTAATGTCATTTTTTAATTCAGCCTGTAGATTTAGATACTCTTGCTTTATTATGTCATCATCAGTTATTTTCCATCTCTGGAACAAAGCCCTTTTCCTCCTTACTTTATACTTTATGTCCCTATTAAACCACCTAGGTTGCAATTTCCTAGATTTATTCTTGCTAGAAACAGGTATGAAGTCCTCTTGTACTTGCAATAATGTGCTTTTAAAAAATTCCCATGTCTCTTCAACAGTTTTGTTATTTAACTCCATCCAGTTCACGGTTTCTAGTTTTAATCTCATACAATTGAAGTTAGCCTTCCTAACATTATATATTTTTGATTTGGACTTTGCTCTTCGGGCACTAAACTTAACCTCAAATTTAACCATGTTATGATCGCTACTGTCAAGTGGTTCTAAAACATCTAATTTACCAATCCTGTCCTGGTTATTAGACAAAACAAGATCAAGAATGGCATCTCCCCTGGTTGGTTGGACTTCTAAGAAATTCGAGTTCTAATGAGTTCGAGAACTGAGGTACCACTGTACTAACAAATAGAAAACACAAAATACTGTACATGTATGACGTAATTGCCAGTTTATTGGTAAAATATTTTTGTTAAAGCTTTTTAAAAATTACATAATAATATAAGTGATATAAAAACCAGTGAGAATCCAAATACTATCTACAACTTCATAGAGTATTATACTCAATGCAGCCTCTGCAAATGTTTCCGGAATGTAGCCATAGCAATTTCTTCTGATGTAGCAGCAGATCTCCATCATGATCTCCAAACTGCAGCTGACAGTCTGTGAGGAGCAGGAGAGAGATCTCTACTCAGTACCACTGTAATGAGAGACACTCACCTGTGAGCCCAGCAATGAGAAGAAACAGGAGCATCAGAGGATCCATACATGTGTGTGTCACTGAGCCCAGATCTGAGGAGACTGACAATCACTTCCTCATCCTCTGTACCTTCACTGTCATGGTCGTTTCTATTCTCACACACAGCAGGCAGAGTGATGGGGGAGTGGACACTTTAAACAGGAAGTGACAAAACCACAAGGCTGAATGTTTAGCACTTCAGCAAGACATAACATCCAACCATCCATCCATCCATCTTCTATAGCTGCTTATTCTGTGCAGGATCCTGATGGCCCACAGTCTATCCTGGAAGCTATGGCATAAGGCCGGGAATAACCCAGCATGGGGCTGCAACCACTCGCAGGGCAAACACACCATTCACACACACATGCACACCTATGGTAACTCCAATAAACCTCAGCATGTTTTTGGGCTGTGGGGGGAAACAGGAGAAACCAGAGGAAACCCCACACTGACACGGGGAGAACATGCAAGTGCAGGGGGGACAATAAAACAAAATTAAAGTCTTCAGCTTGCTTGGTTTCTTGTGTCATTCATGTGACTCACAGCTGTTTTCTACAGATACACATATAAAGTGTGAAATGAAGAGCTGAGAGGGAGAGACACTGCAGAAAGCAGTGAAAGCCAGTACATACTGTCAGAGGTTACAATCTTTACGGTGTGTGTTTCTGCGTATTTCTTATCAATTGCAGGAAAACATTTTTCATGTTGCCTTTGTCCTGCAGTTTGCAGGAATAAATATTGTAATAATATTAGGAATTTTACAAATTTGGCAATATCAAATACAGTGATACCTCGGTATACGTCCTTAATCTGTTCCAGATCCTTGGACTTATACCAAACAGGATGTATACCAAACAAATTTTTCCCATAAGAAATATAAGGAAAATGATTAATCCGTTCCCATGAAAAAAAAATCCTATTGTTATTGGCATATTATATATTGATGGGGTTGTATAAAATAACTTAAACATTGCTTAATACTAAAATACATAAATATAAAAGCAATTAGATGAAACAAATGAAAAGAGAGTTATAGCGCGGGTTGTTCACTGAATGGTAGCAACTGGCGTACTGACGCTGGTGGGCAGTCGTGGCTTTGTCTTGAGAGGTAAACAAGGGAAGCGCGTGGTGTCCTGACTCATTATGACCCATACAAGTTCTAGCACATGAGTCGTATTCCAAACAAAGGCCATATACCAAACAAAATTTTCCGTGTCCAAGCAGGACGTATATCAAGTTGGACTTATTTCAAAGTGGACGTATACTGAGGTACCACTGTAATGGATAGTTGAACTTTACAAAGAATCATTGTAGCTCACTGGGTATAGAAATACATGTAAATGAAGCATGTAAGTTGATGTTATTAATGAGCTGTGTAACTTCCTTCTTTCTCACACATGAACATAAGCAGCTAAGATATTTTCAGACAGACACTTATTCTGAAAAGCAGAAATGTCGTCATACAGGATGTGAGGGTGAGACTCTGCAGAAACACTGTGTGCTGCATACAGAGGGTCTGACCTCAGGCCTTTGTTTCAGTCTTTGTTATGTTTTATACAGTTTGTTAAGTTCCACTGCAGTAGGTCCTTTTAATCTCAGTGGATCAGTAGGAAACAAGAGGTCCATTAGGATCGTGTTTCTGTGTGTGTACTCACACTTGGCCCAGTAGCCTCGCACCATGCCTGAGCAGGATTATCCCCCCTCCCACTCCCCGCTGGTCTGCGGTCACATTGCACTTAACATTTCGGGCCCCACCGCACTTGCGTCATCTTTGTATAACTTTTTGTGTTGAAGTGAAAATAGGAAACGCGCAATCGTACAGCACAGTGGAGTTTATGACTAATGTCCTTATATTGTGGCTTATTTGGGGTTGTTTTGGGCATGATGACAAACAGCCCTCATATAGATTTATCGAGTATGTAATGCAGCTATTTTTACTTATACGTGCTGCATGTATAAGAAAACAGTCCCACGTTATACTAAATATCTAAGATTTTTGTGTTTTGCATCCAGCTGTTCCTAGACACTCTCATCAGCAGAAATTTCCAGCAAACACTGCACCTCTGCTGCAGACTAAATTGCCAGTTGCATCCTTGATCTGTCTCTAACACTGTGATGTGTATGAGTATGTGTATGAGTATGAGCATTGGTGCCTGTAATGCTGTGATGTGTAAAGGTACAGTATGTGTATAAGTATGCCTATTGGTGCCTGTAACGCTGTGATGTGTATAGGTACAGTATGTGTATGAGTATGCCTATTGGTGCCTGTAATGCTGTGATGTGTATAGGTACAGTATGTGTATGAGTATGCCTATTGGTGCCTGTAATGCTGTGATGTGTATAGGTATAGTATGTGTATGAGTAGGCCTATTGGTGCCTGCAACGCTGTGATGTGTAAAGGTACAGTATGTGTATGAGTAGGCCTATTGGTGCCTGCAACGCTGTGATGTGTAAAGGTACAGTATGTGTATGAGTAGGCCTATTGGTGCCTGAAACACTGTGATGTGTATAGGTACAGTATGTGTATGAGTATGCCTATTGATGCCTGTAACGCTGTGATGTGTATAGGTACAGTACAGTATGTGTATGAGTATGCCTATTGGTGCCTGTAACGCTGTGATGTGTAAAGGTACAGTATGTGTATGAGTAGGCCTATTGGTGCCTGTAACACTGTGATGTGTAAAGGTACAGTATGTGTATGAGTATGCCTATTGGTGTCTGTAACGCTGTGATGTGTATGGGTACAGTATGTGTAAGAGTATGCCTATTGGTGCCTGTAACGCTGTGATGTGTATGGGTACAGTATGTGTATGAGTATGCCTATTGGTGTCTGTAACGCTATGATGTGTATGGGTACAGTATGTGTATGAGTATGCCTATTGGTGCCTGTAACGCTGTGATGTGTATAGGTACAGTATGTGTATGAGTATGCCTATTGGTGCCTGTAACGCTGTGATGTGTATGGGTACAGTATGTGTATGAGTATGCCTATTGGTGCCTGTATCGCTGTGATGTGTATAGGTACAGTATGTGTATGAGTATGCCTATTGGTGTCTGTAACGCTGTGATGTGAATGGGTACAGTATGTGTATGAGTATGCCTATTGGTGCCTGTAACGCTGTGATGTGTATAGGTACAGTATGTGTATAAGTATGCCTATTGGTGCCTGTAACGCTGTGATCTGTATAGGTACAGTATGTGTATGAGTATGCCTATTGGTGCCTGTAACTCTGTGATGTGTATAGGTATAGTATGTGTATGAGTAGGCCTATTGGTGCCTGTAACGCTGTGATGTGTAAAGGTACAGTATGTGCATTAGTATGCCTATTGATGCCTGTAACGCTGTGATGTGTATAGGTACAGTACAGTATGTGTATGAGTATGCCTATTGGTGCCTGTAACGCTGTGATGTGTAAAGGTACAGTATGTGTATGAGTAGGCCTATTGGTGCCTGTAACGCTGTGATTTGTAAAGGTACAGTATGTGTATGAGTATGCCTATTGCTGCCTGTAACGCTGTGATGTGTATAGGTACAGTATGTATATGAGTATGCCTATTGGTGTCTGTAACGCTATGATGTGTATGGGTACAGTATGTGTATGAGTATGCCTATTGGTGCCTGTAACGCTGTGATGTGTATAGGTACAGTATGTGTATGAGTATGCCTATTGGTGCCTGTAACGCTGTGATGTGTATGGGTACAGTATGTGTATGAGTATGCCTATTGGTGCCTGTATCGCTGTGATGTGTATAGGTACACTATGTGTATGAGTATGCCTATTGGTGTCTGTAACGCTGTGATGTGAATGGGTACAGTATGTGTATGAGTATGCCTATTGGTGCCTGTAACGCTGTGATGTGTATAGGTACAGTATGTGTATGAGTATGCCTATTGGTGCCTGTAACGCTGTGATGTGTATAGGTACAGTATGTGTATGAGTATGCCTATTGGTGCCTGTAACGCTGTGATGTGTATGGGTACAGTATGTGTATGTCTATTGGTGTCTGTAACACTGTGATGTGTATAGGTACAGTATGTATATGAGTATGCCTATTGGTGCCTGTAACGCTGTGATGTGTAAAGGTACAGTATGTGATTGAGTAGGCCTATTGGTGCCTGTAACACTGTGATGTGTATAGGTACAGTATGTGTATGAGTATGCCTATTGGTGCCTGTAACGCTGTGATGTGTATGGGTACAGTATGTGTATGACTATGCCTATTGGTGCCTGTAACGCTGTGATGTGTATAGGTACAGTATGTATATGATTATGCCTATTGGTGCCTGTAACGCTGTGATGTGTATAGGTACAGTATGTATATGAGTATGCCTATTGGTGCCTGTAACGCTGTGATGTGTATAGGTACAGTATGTGTATGACTATGCCTATTGGTGCCTGTAACGCTGTGATGTGTATAGGTACAGTATGTGTATGCGTATTGCTGTTGGTGCCTGTAACGCTGTGATGTGTATAGGTACAGTATGTGTATGAGTATGCCTATTGGTCCCTGTAACGCTGTGATGTGTATGGGTACAGTATGTGTATCCCTCCCTCCGGTTTATACACGAAACCACGATTCTTCATTCACTGATGGATTTATTCCTCCGTCACACTTCTCCTCCGAAACACCATGAAATCCACCGTCAAACTGTCATTACATAAAGTACAGAATGACCAAACATAAATATTACAAATAAACATTTAAACGCAAGTTAAGAATACGCAATAAACAAACACAGTTAACATACCTCGCTGGCTGCACGTAACCGTGAGAGAATGAGTCCGCTTCAGAAACAAAACTTAACAAATAATTCCCAATTTCTTCTTATTTACAGCTTTCCTTTACTTTAAAGCAGCTTATTCCTTCTTGTGACTTAGTTAACTTATAACGTTTCTTTGCACATGCCTTTTTACTTCCTCCCTTTACGTCACTTAAAACGAGCCTGTAGGCAACGCAGAATGAAACTTAGTTCCTACCCCAAAGGCACAACAATAAATAAAGGAAATAAACAACATAAATGAACACAATAAATTAAACAAATTGACATAATTTACAATTATGGCAGTTAAAATGTGTATGTCTATTGGTGTCTGTAACACTGTGATGTGTATAGGTACAGTATGTATATGAGTATGCCTATTGGTGCCTGTAACGCTGTGATGTGTATAGGTACAGTATGTGTATGAGTATGCCTATTGGTGCCTGTAATGCTGTGATGTGTATAGGTACAGTATGTATATGAGTATGCCTATTGGTGCCTGTAACGCTGTGATGTGTATAGGTACAGTATGTGTATGAGTATGCCTATTGGTGCCTGTAATGCTGTGATGTGTATAGGTACAGTATGTATATGAGTATGCCTATTGGTGCCTGTATCGCTGTGATGTGTTTAGGTACAGTATGTATATGAGTATGCCTTTTGCTGTCTCTAATCCAGACCCTAATGGTGTCTAGGGGGGCAGCGTGTGGCTCAGTGGGCTGAGTGTGCAGCTCAGGGGCAGACATCCCTCCTTCATCAGCTTGAGGCCTGAGGTCAGTCTCACCTTCTGTGTCATATTTTGGTTTTATTTTATCTGTATCCATTCCTCACTGGAATACCAGGGTCTCTCTCTGCTGTGCTTTCCTTACAACTTTGCTATTTGTTTTTGTAGCACTCAATATATTAGCCCCACAATACAGTTCAGATCTGCTATTCCCAAATTAATTTAATTTTAACATAACTTTTTAAATGTGTTGCTTATTGTACATTTCAATTATTTTTTATTATCTTATTTCTTGTATGCATGTTTCCATGTAATTTTATTTATATACTTTACTGTGAATGGAGAATTTGCTAATCAGTTCTCTCTAGCCTGGAAAGCACTTCCTCAATTCCTGTTGATTTTAAATACGCTCTACAAATAAATGACTTGCATATGGCTGCCCTCTAATGGATAAACAAAATTCAGCTACTCAAGTCAATATTAATACATTTAACCTTAGTATGTTTTATGGCATTACTGTGAGGCTTGACTGTATTTCCCTCCTCAATGATCAGTTTAATCTAGCTGGTGAAGCTGAAGGCAGAGATGGAAATTAGTTTAGTCGTGACTTCAGAAGTTACCCTGACAAGGGATTCTGTAAAATCAGAGATAGAGCTGATGGTTGGGCTGGTCATCGCCTGCTCCTTCTGACTGATGTAGGTCTGAATGTAAAGTTTCAAACTGATTAATAGGTATTAATCTGTTTTCTAATGTTCACACAAAAAGAGCTTTTACAATGTGATTCTGCATTTGATTCCTCCTTGACTGGGGGGTAAAGAGAAATAACTAGCAAGAGAGACAGAGAGAAACTTTTCAAAGTTGAACTGATTGTCCAAAGCCTTTTTGTTGTCAAATTTTAAATCATCTATTACTCACTGTAATCCTTTCTATACCCACCTCTGTATGACTTCACAGAGCATCACTGCCAATGAGTATTCTTAAATAAACTTCAGCTGGTACAAAATGCGGCAGCCAGAGTTCTCACAAACACTAAAAAATGTGATCACATCACCCCAGTCTTGTGGGGAAGATGGTGGCGCAGGAGGTAGTGCTATCGTTCGGCAACTGGAAGGTTGCAGGTTCGAGCCCTGGTTCCTCCTGACCCCATCAAAGTGTCCTTGAGCAAGACACTGAACCCCAAATTGCTCCCGGTGTGCAGGTTGGCACCTTGCATGGCAGCCTCTGCCACCGGTGTATGAATGTGTGTATGGATGGATGAATGTGAGGCATAAATTGTAAAGTGCTTTGAGTACTTGTAAGAGTACAAAAGTGCTATATAAATGCAGTCCATTTACCAACAAAATAAGAGGGTTGCAGGTGAAAAAATTGAATGTAAAATTTGACAATTCAGGTATTCAGCACCATGGACAGCAGCCTACTGTTGCTTAAAAGGCATTATTATGCTCACTTTCAGTTTATAATTTTATATTTATGATCTACTAGAATAGAGTATGCATGCTTCAGTGTTCAAAAAGCACATATTGTTTTCTCATAATGCACATCTCTATTCACCCTCTGTCTAATCCCTCCCCCAATGAGTCCAGTGTGGTTTGATTGGTCGGTTTACCCTTCATTCCCCTGTCTTTCAGTCTGCAGACAGATCCTTGCAGGTAGGCAGACAATAAGGATTGTGTTATGAGGTGACCTCATCATGTCATGGAAGTAAGGGCTGGAATTACAATGAGGTGTTTTAGGCAGATGAGAGATGAGTGGTTTCTGTGCTGAGAGTTACTCCCTTTGCTATGTACTTTGCATCTAAAGACTTTGCAGACCGTTTACATGCAGCTGAAGCCATATAACACACTAATAGAAAGGGAAAAGCATAATAGGTCCCATTTACTGAGTGTTATAGCAATATGCAATATATTATTTTATATATAAATTTCTTTTGATGTTGACCAGAAGTTATGTGATACCTCCCCCCCCCCCCCCCCCCCCCCCCCCCTTATCAGATAAGTAAGAGCTGCTGTCAGCTGAGACAAGCTGGTGTGATTCGTTTCAATTCAATATTATTCGTGTCGCGCATTTTCACAACATTACATTGTCTCAAAGCACTTTACCTTATCCCTGCCCAAAGCCCACAGAGAGCAAGCCAGTGGCAAGGAAAATCTCCCTAGAAGGAAGAAACCTTGGGAGGAACCAGATTCAAAGGGGAAGTCCATCCTGCAAGTGCTGGCAGAGGAAGTGATATGAGCAAAATGGCAAAGTCCCAGTTCACACTGTCCATATTTTAAGATTAAAATGAGTAAAAAGTGGGCGGTCCTGATTTCGTGTCTTACATCACACTGCAAGATGGTCACTGATTGGTGGGCTCTGAGAGGAAGCTGTGATCTGAAAACCACAAACCATTTACATTTCATTTTGAAATATTTAAAAAATATTAATTCAATCAGAATATTTATTAAATAAAAATAATTACGAAAATACATTAAATATATATTTAAGAATTAATAAGCAACGCAATAAGACTTTTACTTTCACTAATTAATAAACCAATATTAAACTTTGACCAGCAGGTGGCAGCAAAGCACGTGTGAAGAAGAGGCCATCAGCGGTACAAAGCACTGGCTGTACAGGTTCCAACACTGCAGACAAACCTCCCTGTTTAACTGACTCCTATGGTATGACTAGACAGATTGAGCAGGGCCGCATGAGAGAGGTCTCACTGCAGTTAGTGTAACCATTTATTTTACAACTCATCTGTCTCATTCTGCTTCATAAAGGTCACACCCCACTTCCAGCTTCCTCTGACGCAAGGAGATTCGTGCACAAATGGCTACAGCTTAAACTGAAACAATAATGATATATAAAAAGACATTTCATACAAACACAGCATAACCTTGCTGATAAAGCCTTGCGGTTTGTGCATTTATTTACACTAATAGTGGGTGTATGCTAATTATATTAACAGGATTAATAAGCGTGTATACTTAATCAGAATTCCCTAAGACCCGTGCTTTGTATCGGCCCCTCCCATTTTGACAACAACAAACTACATGTCACTGCAGGGCTTTAGAGACTAACTACTCCAATAATTGCGTAGTGATATTGAAGATAGTCATCGACTACGCCCACTAATCATGGCAGCCTTAATACATATATCAACAAAAGTTTTAATACGTATTGTCTCTGTTTACGTGATAACGAAGACCTAAATATATATTTGCTTTAAATATGTGACTCATGTTACAGAAAATATAAGTAAACCATGAGGACAGAAAAGTCACGGAATAACAGGAATGACCGACATATAGTGCCAAACAGACAAGGTGCAAAGACTGTACTCATAGTACAAACAAAGTAAACGTAGTGCACTATGTAGGGTAAGTTGTACATTTGTTTGCACTTTGCAGCTTACCTTGCGTTGACTCTTTGTAGTACGGTCCCCACGACGGTGGTGGAAATATAAGGGGCTGGTTATCAGGGGGCATGGATTTTGCGGCAGTTTCTATATTGGCGTTGCTGGTGGAGGGAGCTGCATTTGAGGGTTTGTATTCAGCAATGGCTTGAATGCCCTGTGTATTAAGGCGAACTCGCGGACGATTACATCTCTCACACAGCATAGAATTAATAAGACTTGTTCACTGTCCTCCAGTTACTGTAATATTCTGGGAAGTTGTGATTGTTCAACTCCACTGCGCACAGTTAGGAGCAACTCCAACTCCACCTAGCAAACATACGTACGAGGTGATTGAGGTATGGAATGATTCTGACCCTGTATGGACGAATCATCCCCAAATTCTATTGCGTCCATGATTCACCCATATCATTGTGCCAAGGTTGAGCAGCACAACATGTTTTTCTAAGCCTCAGATCACAAGACCAGAGGATAGTGAGGATAGCTGAGAAGATCATTAGAGTCTCTCTTCCCTCCGTCATGGACATTCGCATCACACGCTCCATCCGCAAAGCCACCAACATTGTGGATGACCCCACCCACCCCTCACATTATCTTTTCACCCTCCTAGCGTCTGGAAAAGCATTCAGGCCTTCACACCCAGACTCAGAAACATGGAGTCAGACTACTGAACTCTCAGGGACTGATCTGATACCACACACACACACACACAAACAGGTCTGTAATTATATCTTCGTGGGGACTCACCATTCATTTCTATGGGGAAAACTGTAATCCCAACATGACAACCTTAACCTCTACCCAGCCCTAACCTTAACCATAAGTAACCAAACCAAATACAAGACTTCTGGCATCTTTAGTTTTTTATTGTATTGACAGATCTTTGTGGGGACCTGAAAAATACCCCCAAAGCATCAAAATAACAGGTTTTTATCACATTGCGGGGGACATTTGGTCCCCACCATGTAATATAAACCTAATCCACACACACAAACAGACACACACACACACATGTGCGTGCACACACACACACACAGATTAGGTATCTGAGTCTTTGTGGGGATTCTCCATTCATTTTTATGGGCATAACCCCAATCCTAACTATGGCAATCTTAATCCTTAATCCCTACAGTAGTAAGCAAGAAGTAACAGTAAGTAACCAAACAAAATACAAGACTTTTGGAATTATTATTCCTTTGATTGCATTCACAGAATTTTATAAAACTGAGTCAGTTTTTTCTTTTGGGGACCAAAAACATGTCCCTACAAAGTCAAATTAACGTGTTTTTATAACACTGTGGGGACATTTGGTCCCCACAACATAATATATACATGACCACCCACCCAAACACACATAGACACACACACACACACACACACACACACACACACACACACACAGACTGGCTTACCTATATAATCTATAGATTCTTGAATGAAATATCTGCAAAGCAGCTATTATGGCATGGCCTTAGGTTTGAACATGCAGTTTTTAAGGACACTGCACTAACTATAAACGAAACACTGCACTAATTCTAAAATGGTTTTATGTGAACTTTATTTAACATAGAATAAAAAAGAAATCAAACCAAAATTTAGTCTCTCGAAAAACTTGTATATGACATATCTTCGAAATTTAAAATACCAGGATACAGAATTTGAATAACAAGAACTATAGTCTTCCTTCTCAAAAGCGTGAACAACTATCTGAAGACCTACTAGTTCCTGAATTGTTGATGTTGCCTATGAAATTCGCTGAGAGTTGACGTCGCCCTACCAAAGTCGCAAAAATGCTAATTGCGTCAACCAGCTATGGAAATACAGCGGCGGTACACCCCCAATACAGTGGTATTACGCATTACCGTAATGCTGCCTAGCAAAAACATAATGTCATAAAAAAAATTACAGACAGACATTATAGACAGAGCTGCGTGGTTTCCTATTGACAAGTAGATATATGATTTGGGGACTGAAAGGCGGCTAGATATCCAATCACGCCCAGCTACAGTAAGCACAAACTGAAGATACTACTCCTGATTGGACTAGCTTCAAATTCGTCCCGCCCTGACAAAAAATTCTTTGTTTTCATTCGTTGAACATAATGTCAATACATATCTTCATACTATTCGACCAATTAAAACTCTCGGTGGTTTCCATAGAAACAAAATAATTGCAGTTTAAAGACAAACTTTCTGACAGAGAGATGGCGCAGAGGTGAGCAGCATCTCTTCTTATGTTTCTTGCTATTTCTTCAGATTATGTTTTGTTAGCATATTTAATTCTATATTTATTTTTATGTCCTGATATAGTACATGCAAATTTTGCGGCACAATATCGTTGAAATATATATATAATTAGTTGTTTAAACTGTAGATGCTGTGGCCATTATTCTAAATATGGTTGTTTACATTTAAATGGTAAGAGAATATATTTGTGTTAAACTTAAAAACAATAAGTCTTATGGTTGATATGATTGGTTATACTCATCCGGCCTGTGATAATGCATTTCATCTGAAGATGTTATTCTGAAAAGATCGCCTATACGTTTACTTTTTAAATGTCCCATGTTCTTGAAGTAAGATTAACTTTTTGCTAGGTTCGGTATCATGGTGATGTTATAGCGTATCGAAGCAGCGTCATAATTTCGCAAGCTTTACTGTATTGTGAAGCAGTTTTAGCAATTCGGTCGTTACTGCCGGAGTAGCCTCGACGCCACGAGCAGCTAATGAAGGCTCCATCTCTTTCCATAGGCATTCTTGATGAATAGCATTTAGGAAAGAAGTTGAAAAAATACCGTGCCTAGTTTGGCTTTGCGAGTATCACATATGGCTAGTTAATTATTAGTTCTTATTTATTCACCAGAATGAGAATTGCGAGAGCTGTTTCCTGGACCAACGACCAGTACTGGGGAGCCTGGGACCTGTGGGACGAGGTGATCGACTGGGGAGATAAGGAAGGTTTGGAGGAGTACTCACCAGCGACACCCCCCACTGTCCAGACTGGGGAGGTTATGGGGGGACTGGGAGGTGTGACTGACTGGTGTAAGGGAGGGGAGGGTATGAGCATGAAAGGCTCTGAGACTCTTCAGAGCAATTACGGCCTGACATCTGAAGAGTGGGAAATTTATAAGACGTACTACCTTCAGAAAAAGAAGAAGGTCAGGAAGAATAGGAGCACTCAGGGGATAGATGAGGTAAAGGGTGCGATTAGTGGGGAAAAGGTGGAGCTGGCAGAGAGGGAAAAACATGTGGGGGTGACCTCCAGTGTACAGGTGGAGGCCGCAGACCTGAATGTAGGCATTAATAAAATGCAAAATGGAAGCAAGGGGAAGCAAGGTGAGGTGGGGGTGAATGTGAAGGTGGTTAAGGTGGAGGGGGGGATAATTTCCCTGAAGGCAGAGGATACGAAAGGAAATGTGAAGGTGGAGGCTGTGCAAGTCCAAGTGTGTGAGTTTGGGCTTGCAGAAGTAAATTCTGGGGATGTAAATGTTGAGATTGTGGGGGTAGAAGTAGGGGAGGTAATTATTGAGGGTGCGGACATGGTGAGTGATGTAACCATATTGGAAATTATAGTAAATGATGTACTAGTTGAGATTATAAATAGAGAAGGAGGTCAGGAGGAAACTGGCGGTGTAGAGATAGATGTGGGTCAGGTAGAGATAGAAGAGGTAGAAGTGGTGGGGAATTAATATAAAAGTTGAGCGTGTAGAGCTCATTACATAGAGAAGAGCCAAAATACGAAAAAGATGAAGTTGTGGTTCTGCTGCTGCTGTTTAGGAAACATTAAATAATTGAAACAGTATCTAAGATAATAAATCAAGTATGATAAATTTTGAGATATGTGGAATGTTTCATAATAATGTTTAACGTTTATTAAGAAAAAAATGTATATTTCTAAGTAGATTTGTAAACTGCTCTTTAAAGTATTAATTTTCAGAATTCCAGAATTTCCAAAATCTCCAGGTAATTTAATTTGATTTCATTTTGTTTAAACTGCACACACATAAAAATGATTAGCCCTGTTATGTATTTGTGTTTTATTTATTGTTTATTTATTAAGCACCCTATCCCTCATGGATGGCATGTTGTACAGGTCACCTGTGTTCCCATAAACTTTAACTTGTCTTGCAGTCTTGTTCCCCCCACACCCTCTGCTTTTTCCCTTCCTCTGTTTCTATCTTCACTCCAGGTCCAAGACGTTTCCAGCCCACTGTCCTTGGGAAAAGCCACCATCCGTGGCCACCGCTCCGGTTTCTCTGGGCCCTCCTGCCCTGCAGGCCCCTCGGGCCCCTCTGGTTCCTGTTCCTGCCCCCGTCCATGTCCTTGCCTTGCAGGTTCCCCTTCACCCTCAGGTCCCAGGCTTGTGGTACCGACGGTGTCCCTCCCCGCCCTATGGTCCCGACAGCGCCCCACTGCCTTACCATCCTTTCGTCCTGGTCCTAGTTCTCTCTTACCCGATCGTGATCCGTTTCCTTACTCCTGCGTGGTCTTCTCCTGTCGGGTCAGCAGTCCATATGGCTCTTTGCCCCGCTTGTGTCCTCTATCTGGCCCCGTTAACGGCCGTTCTCGTCTTCCCCGGCTCCTGTAACCCACACGAAATGTTTCTTGTCCCGTGTTATCACTCGTCTGTGGACCTGTCCTGGTGTGTGATGTACGTTCTATCATCCTGGTTGTCCCTAGTCTGACCCCAGTTCTCCTAGTGGTGTCCCGTCTTGCCCCCAGAGTGCCCTGTGCTGGTGTTGCCCCTGCCTACCCTGGTCTGCCTCGTCCCCTAATGGTGTTCGGTCTCTGCGCCCTTGTCCCGCAGCAGTGCCCATCTGTTGTCTTGTCCTTGCCTCTTCCACTGTGTCTCCCATCTTAGTGTACGTATAGCCTGCTGTCTTCCCCGCTGTCCCATCTGCTCCCTCACATGCCCTGTAAAAAGTGTCCTTCAGTCCTGCGATCCTCAGTCCAGTCATTGATGTTGCTGCCTGCATGTGCTCCCCAGTGTGTCCTGTGTCTAGTGTTCTTGCCTGATCCTCCCTACCCTGTTTGGACCCCTTGTGGTCTGTTTCCTTTGCCCTTCCTGTAGTGTAGTTTTCTTTAATAAAGCCCCTTTTGGTTTTCCTCCATGCCTGTCTTAGCCTCTGTCCTTGCCCTCGACGTGACACCATTACAGTGTGACCAGGTAAATGCTTCTAGCTGGACACCACACTACTGTAAATGCTGCTGAAGGCTTACCTCAGTTTATCATTATTCCCTTCATCTTGAAAGAGAACAGCAGCAACAAGTGGGAAAATGATTAAAAAGTAAAGAACACTGTTCTGTTAGTAAGCTTCTTAAGGTAAAGTCATTTTAAATAATAGTAGTTACTGATACTTTATTAATCCCTGTGGGGAAATTGTCTTTACGCCTCCCTCAACTTGCTCTTCATAGAGTAAGCTCTCCATAAAGGGCAGCCACCCATAGTGGCGCCCAGGGAGCTGGGGGTTAAGGGCCCTGCTCAAGGACCCGCAGACATGCTGAGGATGGGTTTGAACCGGTGACCTTGTGCTTACAGGCACACAGGCTCAGCCCACTGAGCCATGAATACAGGTATGAGATTCGCTGCTGAAAGTGGCAACACTGGCACAAAGCTTCAGCAGCAGAGATGTATGCGTGTGCCATGTTGTAGCCGATCAGTGTAAACACTACCCAGACGTGCTCTTGTTTATTTCAATCACAATGGGCGTATTCACATATTTCTTTACCCAGTACCAACTGTCGGATTATCATGTTATTATCATGGGAATAGCACGATTTGCAAGTGGGCAGGCGATCAGAGCTGCTTCGAGACGCAGACGCCAAGTCAGTCACTCTTGTTCTTCCTATTTGTATCACGAAGCTGTAAAAATATATTTAGTTTCTACCTATATATATATTTGAAAAGTAGACCGTCCAAGGTTTCTGAGGGTGTTTTTTATATGACAAAAACTCGCAGAGTTATTTAAACGGTTTGGCGAAATTTCTATCAGATCTTGCCGGCGGGACGGCCGACTCCAGAGGGTTAATATAGCCCCTTTTGGTTTTCCTTCATGCCTGTCTTCGCCTCTGTCCTTGCCCTCGACGTGACACCATTACAGTGTGACCAGGTAAATGCTGCTAGCTGGACACCACACTACTGAAAATGCTGCTGAAGGCTTACCTCAGTTTATCATTATTGTCATCGTCTTGAGAACAGCAGCAAAAAGTGGGAAAATGATTAAAAAGTAAAGAACACTGTTCTTCTTAAGGTAAAGTCATTATTGGAACTGAAATTAGAATAATGAAATACATTCAACAGAATGGTTGTCCATCCATCCATCTTCTGAAACTACTTTATCCCAACCAAGGTCACAGGGAGTCTATCCCAGGAACAATGGGCACAGACAGGGACCAACCCTGGGCAGTTGCCAACACACCTCAGGGCACACGCACACACAACTACAGGGCCAATTTATAATAATCAATCAACCTATCCTGCACACTTTTGGACCGTGGGAGGAAACTGGAGCCCCCAGTGAAAACTCACACGAACAGCGTGCAAACTCTACACAGATAGGACCCAGGACCAGACCCAGGACCTTCTCGCTGTGAGGCAGCAGCACTAACCACCGCGCCACCCTGTTGAAATGGTCGTTTGTAAAATAATACATTCAGGTTATGTTATTGTAGATCTGGAACGTGGTGTTAAAATGTAGTGGTGAACTTAAGACTGCCCATTCAGTATCGCTGTTCTCCTAATGTTAGACACAACAATTTATATTAAATATTTTATATAAGACATCCGGAGGCTGCAGGGCATCGTCCAAGCAGCAGAGAAGCTCATTGGCTGCAGCCTCAACCTCAGTGATTCACTATCTGCCCCAAGAACAAAAAGGCGACCTGGCGAGATCATGCCGACCCCTCCCACCTCAGCCATAATCTCTTCCAAATTTTCTTTTATTCCCCTCAAAACTGCATTGTGGAAAAAAGGGATGAGTACAGATTGGGCAGCAACAAATATTTAACAGACATGGTGACAATGAGTGACTTTGCTATACAGCAGAGGGACAGTGTTTGCTGGAAATTTGGGCTGACAAGAGTATCCAGGAAAAACTTGATGCAACTCACAAAAACTCAAAAAAAAAAAAAAATATTTGGTAAAATATGGGTCTATCTTCTTATATGTGTAGCACGAATAAATAAAAATGCCTGTGTGGCATACTAGCATGGCTCTATATGATGGCCATGTGTCTGCGTGCCCAAAATGACTCCAAATCAGCCATAAAATTAGGACAGTAATCATGAGCTCCATTGTGCTGTGCAATAGCACTTTTCTTCCTTCAGTTTTTTCAAAACAAAACATTGCACAGTGATGATGAAAGCATGCTCAGACCTGGAACGTTAAGCGCAATGTGGGCACAGGCGAGTTGGGGAGTGTGGAGGGGGGAACAATCATGCTCAGGCATGATATAAGGCAACCGGGCCAAATGTGAGTACACCCTAACACTGACCATTTGTCAGGCTGAGCTCTACCTGGGAGGGTCCTGGAGGAGCTACTGGAAGAGGTGGTGCAACTCTACTCACCTCATCCACCTGACAGACAACCTCAGTGCCTCAATACCTACACTGGAAGAGCAGCGTGCAAGGGAACAGCAGGCCATGAGATACAGACACCATCACGAACGGCTACATAGCCAAAGACTCCACTCGCTCACAGAGAGCGTCGCTTGTGATGAAACCCAGGGCTTCATGACGAAGCATTTGTGTTATTTGTGATTATAGCATTATGTGATGTTTCCTCTGTTTATGTTAAAGTTCAGTGGTCAGTTTAACAGATAAACCACACACAGTTCCTTAATAACTATATTTTATTCTTCAAAACAAATATAAAAATGATTATGAAAAAATATATATTCTGTGAGCTTGCTGGAAAACAGTTTGTCCAGCATGAGCCAGCCTCATCCAGAGGGCTACTCTCCTGCTGTCAGTCATCCATTGCCATGTCAGAGCCAGCCTCGTCCTGAGGGCTGCTCTCCTGCTGTCCGTCATCCATTGCCATGTCTGAGGCAGCCTCATCCAGAGGGCTGCTCTCCTGCTGTCTGTCACCTTTTTCCAGCATGAGCCAGCCTCATCTAGAGGGCTGCTCTCCTGCTGTCCGTCATCCATTGCCATGTCTGAGCCTGCCTCGTCCAGAGGGCTGCTCTCCTGCTGTCCATCATCTAGTTCTAGGTCTGAGCCAGCCTCGTCCAGAGGGCTGCTCTCCTGCTGTCCGTCGTCTAGTTCCAGGTCTGAGCCAGCCTCGTCCAGAGGGCTGCTCTCCTGCTGTCCGTCGTCTAGTTCCAGGTCTGAGCCAGCCTCGTCCAGAGGGCTGCTCTCCTGCTGTCCGTCGTCTAGTTCCAGGTCTGAGCCAGCCTCGTCCAGAGGGCTGCTCTCCTGCTGTCCGTCGTCTAGTTCCAGGTCTGAGCCAGCCTCGTCCAGAGGGCTGCTCTCCTGCTGTCCGTCGTCTAGTTCCAGGTCTGAGCCAGCCTCGTCCAGAGGGCTGCTCTCCTGCTGTCTGTCATCCATTGCCATGTCTGAGCCTGCCTCGTCCAGAGGGCTGCTCTCCTGCTTTCTGTCATCCATTGCCATGTCTGAGCCAGCCTTGTCAAGTGGGCTGCTCTCCTGCTGTACGTTACCATCTTGTTTGGCAGCAGGGCAATCACTAGCCATCTCAATGCCGCCTTCAGCCATGGTAGCAGTGTCTGTATCTCTTGGCGTAGTCCTCCTCAGCTTCTTCCAGAACCTGAGAAGAGTGCCTTTCTTTTTTGGGCCCTGAACATTTTTTTGTTTAGGGCCCTGCACCTTTGTGCAACTTAAACCCATAATGAAATTATGCAAACGATATAGCTTAGATTCTCTTTCACCAGTGCTTCCTTTGAGAGAGTCTCTAAGAATGAAATGTGAAGGTGCAATTGCTTCTTATATAGAAAAATCTTCCTTCGATGACATCACTGACCAGTTCCGGAATTCTGTTCTGTTGACATCACAGAGGGCCCTCCATATAAGGCATTTGTCATTTCATTGTTTATACCAGTATAGGGTATGCTGATTGATTAAAAAAATAATATAAAATTATTATTTAAAAAAAAAATACCTGTGTGTTTAGAAAAATAATACCTGTGTGCGTGTGTGTGTTTTCCCTTATCCTACCAATACTATCCACATTATTACTTAAAAGCTTGTTTGACATCCTTTAATGCTGGTAGTTTTCAGTAACTTCAATTAAACATGAATTGTGTTAATATGATGAAACTAATATGGGGTCATTTTGACCCCAATATAATATAATTGAAATTATCACATGGTCATTTAAACTTCAACACTTTTAAGTATGTATTGACTTGAAAGTAGGGTGTCATGGAGGCTTAGCTGGTGGCCCTGTTGTCTGTCACCGATGGGTTTGGGGCTTTGAATCTCATCACTCCTTGGCAGGGGTGCCGTAATGGCAGGGGAAAGTTACAATGATTCCAAGGGCCCCTGAATGACAGGCGGCCTAAAAAATTGGGAGAATAGCTGGATTGGTCTGGACTGGGGGGCCCAATATGATATGCCTTCATGGGGCCCACAATCTCTAGCAATGCCCCTGCTGCTCGGTGTATGCATGAATGTTTTCCTGCAGACATTGTTTAGGCTAATTGGTGCATCTACAATTTCCCATAGTGTATGAGTGTGTGTGTATATGACCTGTGATGGACTAGCATCCTGCCCAGGATGTACCCCAGCCTTGTGCCCTGTGCTGCTTGGCACGAGCCCCAGGTGACTCTGCCCAGTACAAACAAACTGATGGTTGGGTGATTTTTCGGGTCTGGACGGCACAGAGGCTCAGGACACATAAGTTACATCACACCTTTGGGGGCTGGGAGTCAAAGATCACTTTTGCTCTGTGTGTGAGGTTTGCATGTTCTCCTAGTGTTATATGAATTTTCTCTGGATCCTCTGTTTTACTCCCAAGATTGAAAGAGGTGTACTTAGGTAAATTAGTGTCTCTAAATTGGCTTGTGTGTGTGGGCGTGTGTGCGCCCGGTAATGATCTTTGCGGTAATGATGCCGGTCCTTGCTTTTGCTGCTCCAAGCTCCCTCGCAGACAGAACATCATCTTACCGTAGGAACAGCAGTATCTCAAGTTGTTGACGGAGCACATGTGGAAATCTGTGGCTGCTGCATCTGTGTCTTCAAATTTAGTCCTTGATTCTGTGTGATACTTTAAATTAGGACCCTAGAAAACATTAATTGAACAAATAGTTCCATTTATTACAGTAGCATAAGTGGAAATTTGTGTTTTTAAAAGCACTAATCAAACCAGAAATAGCAAACAATGATGCGACATTATGAGGAATAAATTGACATACTCATAAAAAATTGGAATGATAAAAAAAAAAAACACCAGATAGAGTGACAAAAATCCTCTCATTCAAGGCAGTAGGATGAGGGATTTACACACACACACACACACACACACACACATACATATTGTACTGCCATTGTTATGAGATAATCAATTTATTTATTTATTTATTTACTTTATTTTTTACATATTTTGCATATTCACTTGCCAGTGCTTTTAATGTTGATCAGTGTGTGTGTGTCGGTGTCTGTTTGGCTTTGCACAGATCACATTTGTTGATCAAAATGTCCCCAAAGTTTGGTAAAACTCGAAACTTACTTTTGGTTAAGGTTAGAGCTGGGTGGGGGTTATGTGTCCCGTCAATAGGATTAGAGTCTTTTTTCACCCATAGAAATGAATGGAAGGTCCCCATTTAGATAGGTACACCAATATGTGTGTGTGTGTGTCTGCGTGTTTGTGTGTGTGAGCAGGTATACCTTACCTTATCGGGACACAATGTCCCCACAACATGATGATTACCTGTTTTTTTCCCTTATGGGGACCAATTTCCTGGTCCCCATCAGGAAAAACTCAATTTAATAAAAATCTATGACTCCAATGAGAAAAAAAAAATTCAACAACTGTAGTATTTTGCTTGGTTACTTATTTAGCATTTTTCCCATAAAAATGAATGAGCAGTGCCCAAAAACATATGATTACATGACTGTGTGTGTGTGTGTGTGTGTGTGGGACTGCATAGCCTTGGAAAGCCAACCTACTCTCAGGAGAGTCTAAGCCCAACTTTTTCACAGAGTTACTGGTTTAAAATATTCAGAAAAATTGAGGAAGCAAAAACTTCCAAATGGTGAACAATGTGGGAAGCTGTGGGCAGCTGAAACTGTCTGCAGGGGTCCATATATCACAGGAATCATCGGCACGACTCTGGAGCTGTGACATTTTAAAATGAGACCGTTATAGTCCCCCTTTTCTTAAAAAGCATTACGGAAAATCAGATCAGTGAGATTTTAAACAAAAACCCAGTGTCAAAGCTGCGGGAAATCAAAAGCCAGGCCTATGGCCACCGCTGATTGTGAATAGGACTTGGCTTCAGTAGACTTTCAAATATTTCTGCGTTTTTGAAGTTTTTCAAAATTAGTGAAATAGTATTTTATAATATTCTTTTCACTATCAAGTGTGAAGAATACTTCAGTTTGATCCGAAACGGTGAGTACAGTCCAGCTTGAGAAGTAATTCTTTTAGAGAAGCAGATTAATATGGTCAATAATTTTTTGAATATTACTTAAATATACTACGCTTCACTAACTGTATATATTGTGCGTAATTAATATGCAAAATATGAATGGCATATGAAAGGTGTATTGGCTCACTGGATGGCTTCATACCTCCACTCTGCATGTTTGCAGTTTGCACACTCATTTGTGAGGGAGCCTAATTGGGAGAGTCTTCGGTTTAAGACAGGTCATAAACGGCTGCTTGTCTTGTACCCTCAGATTCATAATGGATGTGAAAACGTGCATTGATTTCTTGGAGGAAAGACGAGAGGAGAAACTGAGGGAGATGGTGGATTTTATATTGCATGAATTAGAAGATTTAGAAAATTCAGCTTCTGAGCTGGAAATGGAAATCAAGGGGTTTTTGAGTAAGTGTACAGAAGAGATTGTTGCCATGAGAGAGAAAGAGAAGAAAGACAAGGCAGAGGAAGGAAGTGTGAAAGAAAACGAGAACATGAATGGAAGGATGAGGAGCATGGAGCCTAGGCAAAGGAGAGAGGAGAAGAAGAGGTGTAAAATAGGAGAACAGACAGAGATGGAGAGTGAGGAGGTCCACTCAAAAAAGAGGAAGGGATCAATGGAATTCCCATTGATAGTGACTAGAGGAGGAAAAAATGATGAGGAAGGGGATCAGCATATTGAAGGATGTCGTATTTCTTTATGTGTCACACTAACAAGGACATTTTTATTTCTGCTTTTCAGAGCTCTTCACCCTGGAAGCCATATAAACATGGTGCCTGTGGTTTCTGACCCACCTCCTCAAAGCGACGGCCTCTCTCCTGAGCCCTTAAATGATTTTTGTTTTTTACTTGTATTTAAATATATACATAATAAAACTTGCACCTCTGTGTTCTATGCTTCCTTGCTCACAGCCTTAACACGCTCTAAATAATCCTAAACTATATTTCAATGTTTAATTGGATTCAGCATGAACAGCCTCTACCATCCAGGCGCAAACAAATATGTAAAACATAGTATAGTGTGAACTTCTCCAACTTTCTTGATAAGAAACATGGTTCTTGTGGGAGTAACGCAAGTTTGCTGGGAGTGGTTGACCTAGTGAATAAATATAATGCAACAGCAAATAAATCGATGTGTAATTTACCTACAAAACATTCACTTATGTGCAATCAAACCAAATTAGTCGTAATAATGAAAACAGGCACAGCACTGTAATGTTAACATTACAACACAGAATAAATGGCTTAACGTAACAGGACAATATTAAGATAGCAAAAATGTATACAATAATATATGATGAATAATAAGCCAGCGATTTACTGTATGCTTTTACTTACCCGAGAATACACCAAGATACTTTGCCCACACTTTCCCCTCTACAGTTCATACCACAATGTTTATTATATTTTAGAGTAAAAATAAACAAAATATTAACACAAGCCAGATGCCATCCAAATTTCATCAAATTTTATCAACAAAGTTTAAAAAAACATAACAAAAATGTTAAGTACCCAGACAGAGTGATGGAATGAAATGAATCTGCACGTGGTGAAAGGTCATGTGACTGTATCGCAATAATTATAATATCAGATTAAACAGACAATTATGCAATTATTATTAATCTGAATAACTTTTAGTTTTGCTGATTTCACCATGATATGTTGCTATTTAGTACGGTTAAATGGAGTTTTAAACCCCTCTAAGGTACGAAATGACCCCAAAGAGTGTTTTAGGGTACTGCTTACTACAAAGTGTGCAAGAGTGTGTTCCAAGAGTGAGCAGAGCACTGCATCATGAGTCAAAGATCTGTTCACACCACTGCCTTGTTCTGTTCACATGCAGCTTTTGTTGTAGCTGCCAAATATCTGCACTAGCCCACATTGAAGGATTTGGTAACAGGTGTGGCTTCCCAAGTTATTCTTACCTTGCACCCAATCCCTCACTGTACACTAAGTGGGTATATAAAAATAAACAGATGAGTCTGAAACTCTTGCAGAAAATAGCTGTTAAAGCATTCATCGGTTTGTGTTTGTATAGTAATGTAAAACCTGTTATTTTGACAATGTGCGGACCACTTTATCAGTCCCCACAAGGGGAAACTAAGTTTTATAAAAATCCATGACTGCAATCAAAAAACTTTTCCTGTAGAAATGACATGAAAGTCCACACAAAGATATGAATACAAATGTGTGTGTGTGTTTTTTATTTCAAATTTCATAAAATGGTGCCTTCCTTTGGCAGTATGTTTAAATAATCTGTCCCTTTTCAATAACTGAAGTTCATGCAAAATCCACTGAGAACCACACAGCCCTGTTTGAGCACCTGCCCTTTAGACCGTGTGTGTACCTCACTAGCAGAAGGACATGTAGAGAATGGCAACAAGTAGAAGCTTATGGCATAAAAAGCAAGAGTATATTGGTCGTCCAAGATTAAAGCCATCAGTGCTGCTCCTCAAGCAGTAATAACACTTTACATTAAAGGAGCCCCCCTCTCAACATTTCATTTGGACTATAGACAAATATATTTTAAGAGGTGCTTCTCATTGAATGAAGGTAAAGCTCAGTTTTCAGGGATTTTATTCACAGGCCACACTGAAGGAAGGTGACCCAGCTATATACACCCAGTATGCACTGGGCCACCTGCCTACTGTAGAGCCCTGTCCTTTTGTGCTCTTCCTTCCCGTGCTCAGATGACCTCCTGCCAGAGCAGAGCCCATCACAACCACAACACTTCACTCAGGTGTCCTACTCTGTGTCTGAACTCCAAGAAGCATGGGGACACTTGAGACGGAATGGAAGTCCATCTCACATACTGTAGGCTATTTACAGACACGGGTTCTCCTACCTGCTTGCTGAACCAAGCCAAAGCTAATGTTACCATCTTTTAATCAGCAGGAGTTTTCACCACAAGGGGCGCTAAAAGAACATAGAATGCTTGTGTGGTGCATTTGCTAGTGATTAACACTGCGAGCCATTCACTATTAGTAGAAGTCATAAAATTACGATTTTGCCATCATTTCTGTAATGCAATTCCCAGTAGGCACTTCTCCATAATCTGGACCCAGGATTCATTTTAAAAATGGAATTTAGAAAGCAGCACTTCACTTTGATGTAAATATAGCACTACGTGAATGCTGATTTAATAAACAAGGATGTTGATCAGAAGAGGAACAGAAGGGATAAATAAACTCACCTAGTACTTCAGTATCCCTGTCACTCACATGCAGTCCATTCAGCCAGGGATAATTCTCCTCTTCTATGTTCATTGTTGTCATAAGATCTCTTTCATTCTATCATCTGTATGATCGTGGAGGTCCTCTGTACATGTTTGTGTGCTTTGTTGAATTCCTATTTTTATACATAGTATTCTGTGAAGTGTTTCTCCTTTAATATTATGTACTTCATGTTTGGCATTGGACCACAAACAATTCTGGTATGTTGGTACATAATGGCAGTAAAGTTCTGATTCTGATTATCCTATGAACAGATGAAATATACACTGCTGGTTGTGGGATTACCCCAGGAACAATCAGAATACACATCACAGATCCTGGGATTAGAGATTATCCCATGTAGAGGTAGAATACATATAATGCTTACTGGGATTAGAGATTATCCCATGTAGAGGTAGAATACACATTAGATTAGATTAGATTAGATTAGAGATTACCCCATGAACAGGCAGAATATACATCACAGTACCTAGGTTTACAGATTATGAAAAGGCAGATATAGTGCTGATATATGGGAATCACCGCCAGTAGTGGGTAAAATTAGGACACGCAACAAGTGTACAGAAACAAGTCCTGATTTTCAGAAGCAAAGCGGGGCTCGTGAAGATGCATGACAGTCTGTCTCCTCCCTGTCTTTAATCACTTGAACACCCCTCCCCCACAAACCTGTTTGATGTATGGCTCATTAGAACATGTGACCAGGAGCAGATGGCCAAAGGGTGTCATAATGGGGGAAACGTGACCAAACAAACTGTTCCATATGGATGGTGTGACACGGAGCCATCACTAACATTTAAGCAAAGGCACCTGCTGACCTGTAACTGTTGACCTGTGAGGTTAGTTGACAATCGTCTCATTCAAAGTGGAAGTACATCTCTGCCAGGGTGATCAGGGGTATGGGAAGCCAGGGGACAGAAAGCAACCTGCCTGGGGGGGTGGAGTGGGATGCAGGTAGCATGGGCAGACACACAGAAATCTCACAGCGGCAAACATACAGCTTTCCTGCCCCATTGGAGCATGATGGATTTATTCATTAAAGTTATGCTGTCCGGATCAGTGACAGGAAATTAACAGAGGACAGCCCAGTGATACAGGCTTCTGAACACATAAACTAAATAAACAGTAGTAGAGTGAACCAAGACAGCATATGTGACATGTTTGTATTCACATCTTTGTGGGGACCCTCCATTCAACAGGAGGATTATGAACCAAGGCGGTGTCTTGGACTGTGACAGCACAGTAACAACTCAATGACACAGAATTCTGAACAGACAAACTTTATAAAAAGTAGGATATTCAACTAAGAGAATGAATCACTGTCTGAGACACTAACATCACAATGACATCACAGGCTTCAGATCACACATTAAATAAACATGGATATTCAAGAGAATGAATCACTGTCGGTGACAGCAACAGCACAGTAACATTAGAGGCTTCTGAACACAAGAACCAAATACAGCCTGGAACCTGCACAGTGGGGTGATTTGGGTTTCACTCCAGAAGGCAGATGCGTGCAGGGATGCTAATTCAAATGTTAGCCTGCTTGTCCTCAGCTCAGTGTCGTGCAGCAGGGCTCTGTGAAGGGACCTTATTCTCCAGAGTGGTTTTAAAGGGGACCGTGCTTCAGAAACTGTTCCCACCTGTCATTAAGGGACTGCAATCCTTACAGTCTCAAGCCAGATGCCTGGCAGTTTGTTGGAATTTTTATATTATTTTAATATCAGTTTGTACCTGGGAAGTAATTTGTAAGAAATTTAAAACCAAATAATCAGAATGTCAAACATATAAAGAAAAGTAGCTAACAAGCTGTTGCTGCTGTTAAACTCTCTAGAGATAGACTGATAGATACAGGCTGGGAGATACACTTAGACCGACAGACACAGGTTGAGAGATGCACTTGATTGATGGATTCTGGCTGGGAGATACACTTAGACCGACAGACACAGGTTGAGAGATGCACTTGATTGATGGATTCTGGCTGGGAGATACACTTAGACTGACAGACACAGGTTGAGAGATGCACTTGATTGATGGATTCTGGCTGGGAGATACACTTAGACTGACAGACACAGGTTGAGAGATGCACTTGATTGATGGATTCTGGCTGGGAGATACACTTAGACTGACAGACACAGGTTGAGAGATGCACTTGATTGATGGACTCTGGCTGGGAGATACACTTAGACTGACAGAAAACAGGTTGAGAGATGCACTTGATTGAAGGATTCTGGCTGGGAGATACACTTAGAGTGACAGACACAGGTTGAGAGATGCACTTGATTGATGGATTCTGGCTGGGAGATACACTTAGAGTGACAGACACAGGTTGAGAGATGCACTTAAATTAACAGTGACACAGAGATATTGAGGGGATCCACTCTTCAAACAGGATCTCTGTGCTCCAGTTGGGATCTATGGCCTCCAAGCACTCCGCTCTTACTGCAGCTCAGCCAGGCTGGGCTGGGCCCGGCGAGGGTGGCGGGGGCCACTCGCACTCGGCCTTCTGTATGAGGGAGATCTGAGTGATGTGGGGCCTCTGACAGCCGTTCTCTGTGTCCTGCTGTCCTGCCCGCCGGCAGCGTGTGTGACGGTAAAAGACCTGTTACAGCTAGTATGCATGGAGTGGGTCCTTGCTGAACCACAGGCAGGCCAGGCCTCGTTCCACATCAGTGTTGTGTGCAGACCTCCCTGTGAGCAAAAACAAATGGCTAATTTAACATGCGCTCTGACAGGCTCCTGAGGGCCAGTGGGCCCAGGGTTTGCTTGTCCTCCTCACAAGCTGGAACAGCCGGGAGCCCGATCTGGATGGGCCCACTGCCAGGCCTACAAGAGCCGGCACGCTCAGCCACAGGTGTGCGCCGTGGCACTAGCTACCTAACGGACCCAAACCTTCATCTATCAGCACCAAACTGAGGGCATCGGTGACCCAAAACACATCAGAACCATATATTCTGGGGAAGTCGGTATGCGAGGAAACGTACTGGACCAGTGAACACTCATCATCTCATCAGAGATCGATCAACCATGCTCTTCATGTGACACTATCATCAGTACATGTGGCAAAAAAATCCCAGGTGCCATTGTGGGTGTGGGCACTGCCCCCTGGTGTTCAGTGAGTGTGGGCTCGACATACCGACAGGCATGTTTGAGAGTCTGCCTAAATGAATTAATTTCCTCCTTTTTCAACAAAATCAACTCAATTAATTTGCTTAAGGAGCAAAACAGTTTTGAAAGGGTTCGATAATTTTACCTGGATAATGAAATATTTACCTGGATAATGAGAGAACAGCCAGGGAGGAACTCTGGTTGTCTACGATACATCTGTCCACATGGACGTAGATCCTAGCCAGATCACAGACTCCCTCTACAGCACTCAGCCAGGGGACCGCTCTTCCAGGGAATGCTGAGAACATGAGACCCAAGAGGCGTGTTTTGGACAGAACAGGAGCAGTCAGTCACTGGGTATAATCAGTGAGATTGATGTGCACACCCACCAGGGATATGCACACAGCACTGTGTGTTCCTGTGGAGGGCTGTCATTTCGGGCTCTGCTATTGTGAGTTCCTGTGTGGAAGAAGAGAAGCCTTCCAAAGCAACACAGCACGGCTCTGTGAGTCACTGAAGGCAGTGTTACCCAAGCACACTGCAGCTCAGCGGCTCCACACGTGTCTCCAGCCCAGAGCATGCTGGGACTGCATGCAGACGACTCATGCATAGAATCAGCCCTCAATTTCTGGCACAGGGGCTCCATTACCATCACGCCTTAGGGTGTTCTGGGAGAGTGAAACACAGGGTCGACAGGGTCAAACAATGCATCGCCAGTGCTGGACCCAACACCATATTCAGTGTTGCTGGCGTGCCACAGGTTTCTGCTGGACCAGCAGTCTCCGCATGAGCAGCTCTCCATCCCAGCAGCATGGTGGGAAAACCGGCTGTGAGTGGCACCTTCACTCTGTACACAAACAAAGGCACAGACACTCACAGTCTATGGCTCACAGCAGATTTTTGGAGCCCTCTGGCATCCATTCCTGGGAAAGACAACATTCCATTTGCTGGGCTGCTTGGCCCGTCAGTGTTTTGATGAGCTCTCAGAGACTCGGCACTGAGGCTCGAAGTCCTGGTGCCTTTGTCTGAAGTTGCAATAGCGGCACCTTCACCAGCATTCACCAATGCTTCCCCGCACTTCCCCATGCATCCTGCTTTGGGACAGGTGGGGGGAGTCAGGGCGTGAGCGGTGTTTAGCACTGCTCTTAGTCCATCATCCAACGAGGTCAAGCTTCTTTCATTCACTTGGCAAAGGTGATTTACTGTCTGGCACTTTCTATAAATGTTAAGCTGACAGGCTGGAAGATTGAAACTAGACCCCTTTAGCACCATCCTCCCATTTTTATTTATTATTTTTCAGATTAAAAATGTATTTATTTGTTCTGACAGAAGTTTTATAAAGTTTCAGCTGGCTATTATGTATATGAATTTCCTGATCTAAATGACTGGTTTGAAAAACCTTCAGGGTAGATCTTAAATGTCTCCTATTCCTATTTTAATCCCTGCTAATCAGTATTGTTTGTATCCAAGCCATGCAACAACAGATAGCAAAACTAAGATCTTTCCTCTTCTATAGCAACACAATAACTTATGTACGTCCCTCCTCAGCGTTCGTCCTACCAGCTGGGATTCCACCAATCAGGCCTCAAGTTTAGTGAGACATCATGGAGATCAGTTCTCAACTGAGGGCAACTCTGGTGGTGAAAAGGTAGGACCACATAGTACTCCCTGGGGGGCATCTGGGGTCAAACGGTCAGGAGAAACACGCACAACGGATTCTGCCTGCGGCTGTCAACTTCAGCCTGAGCAGTGCCTATGGGTGTCAACTGGACCAGAGATGGATTAGGTCTGTCCAGAGATGCAGGGGCTCCGTAGCTCAGGCAAAATTGGTTTAGATCTGTCATTGACCTGCTGACAGAGGTGCATACTGGGAAGGCCACATATGAATCCATTCTGAGGGTGTGCTTGTCTTTTATACTTCCTGTTAGTGGTCAGACAGCAGATGAAATTGCAGAATGTGGTCTGCAGTCTGTTGAACAGTTCAGGTTAACGGAATATTGATCCAGAGCATGGATCCCAATGGAAGCTGACTCCCAGCACAGCAGAGGCATTAAATATAAGGAAAGAGATGAATATTGCTGAATGACAGTTATGAAGAAAAGTGGGCCTAGTGGAGTATAACATATACCTAGCCAGCTCTCACCAAGGCATAATGACTCGGTTCATTCACATTGAAAGGTATGACATGAAGCACTTCAGCGATTTCTACACACACCGGGAAAACATTAAAAGAATTCACAGACATCTGAAAGCACCAAATATACCTATAGCCACTGGTATTAATGTCAGTTTTTCTACGATATATGGGTTAAACGGAGGGTTTTAAAAAGTGGCGTAATGCAGAGTAGACTTTGGTACAATCCAGAGGGATGGTCTCCTTTGTACTGAAGCCATTTAAAACTAATGTCTACTTAGGAGACATTACTCTATAAAGAGCAAGTTGAGGGAGGCGTAAAGACAATTTCTCCACAGGTATTAATAAAGTATCAGTTATTCTAATTATTTAAAATGACTTTACCTTAAGAAGCTTACTAACAGAACAGTGTTCTTTATTTTTTAAATCATTTTCCCACTTTTTGCTGCTGTTCTCTTTCAAGACGAAGGGAATAATGATAAACTGAGGTAAGCCTTCAGTAGCATTTACAGTAGTGTGGTGTCCAGCTAGCAGCATTTACCTGGTCACACTGTAATGGTGTCACGTCGAGGGCAAGGACAGAGGCGAAGACAGGGATGGAGGAAAACCAAAAGGGGCTTTATTAAAGAAAACTACACTACAGGAAGGGCGAAGGAAACAGACCACAAGGGGTCCAAACAGGGTAGGGAGGATCAGGCAAGAACACTAGACACAGGACACACTGGGGAGCACATGCAGGCAGCAACATCAATGACTGGACTGAGGATCGCAGGACTGAAGGACACTTTTTACAGGGCATGTGAGGGAGCAGATGGGACAGCGGGGAAGACAGCAGGCTATACGTACACTAAGATGGGAGACACAGTGGAAGAGGGCAGGACAAGACACCAGATGGGCACTGCTGCGGGACAAGGGCGCAGAGACCGAACACCACTAGGGGACGAGACAGACCAGGGTAGGCAGGGGCAACACCAGCACAGGGCACTCTGGGGGCAAGACGGGACACCACTAGGAGAACTTATATATTGTCTTATTGTTATTGTCTTATTGTTTTTAAGTTTAACACAAATATTTTCTCTTACCATTTAAATATAAACAACCATATTTAGAATAATGGCCACAGCATCTACAGTTTAAACAACTAATTATAAATATATTTCAATTGTGCCGCAAAATTTGCATGTACTATATCAGTGTCACGATCCGCTCCGTCCGATCCCGATGTGTGCCACGCCCCCTCATTACCTTGTGTTCATTCCTGTTTGTGATCATCTGTGTCCTGTTTCATTTGATTAGTCCTGTGTATATTAGACCGCGTCTCCCCATGTATGCCAGATTCGGCATTGTATTGTCCGTGGATGTCTCTGCGTGCTTGTCATTTGCCAATTAAACCCCGTTACCTGACTTCCTGGCTGCTGTCGCCTGCTTCCCGGCTCGCCTCCGTTGCCGAACGTGACAATCAGAACATAAAAATAAATATAGAATTAAGTATGCTAACAAAACATAATCTGAAGAAATAGCAAGAAACATACGAAGAGATGCTGCTCACCTCTGCGCCATCTCTCTGTCAGAAAGTTTTTGTTCAACCTGCAATTATTTTGTTAGAACTATTGAAACCACCGAGATTTTTAATTGGTCGAAAAGTATGAAGATATGTATTGTCATTATTTTCAACGAATGAAAACAAAGAATTTATTGTCAGGGAGGGACGAATTTGTAGCTGGTCCAATCAGGAGTAGTATCTTTAGTTTGTGCATACTGTAGCTGGGCGTGATTGGATATCTAGCCGCCTTTCAAGCCCCCGAATCATGTATCTACTTGTCAATAGGAAACCACGCAGCTCTGTCTATAATGTCTGTCTGTAATTTTTTTTATGACATTATGTTTTTGCTAGGCAGCATTACGGTAATGCGTAATACCGCTGTATTGGGGGTGTACCACCGCTGTATTTCCATAGCTTGTTGACGCAATTAGCATTTTAGCGACGTTGGTAGGGCGACGTCAACTCTCAGCGAATTTCATAGGCAACATCTACAATTCAGGAACTAGTAGGTCTTCAGATAGCTGTTCACGCTTTTGAGAAAGAAGACTATAGTTCTTGTTATTCAAATTCTGTATCCTGGTATTTTTAATTTCGAAGATATGTAATATACAAGTTTTTTGATAGACTAAATTTTGGTTTGATTTCTATTTTATTTTATGTAAAATAACGTTCATATAAAATCATTTTAGAATTAGTGCAGTGTTTCGTTTAAAATTAGTGCAGTGTCCTTAAAAACTGCATGTTCAAACCTAACGCCATGCCATAACTGCTTTGCAGATATTTCATTCAGGAATCTATAGAGGATATACGTAAGCCAGTCTGTGTATGTTTGTGTCTATGTGTGTTTGGGTGGGTGGTCATGTATATATTATGTTGTGGGGACCAAATGTCCCCACAGTGTTATAAAAACATGTTATTTTGACTTTGTAGGGACATGTTTTTGGTCCCCAAAAGAAAAAACTGACTCAGTTTTATAAAATTCTGTTAATGCAATCAAAGGAATAATAATTCCAAAAGTCTTGTATTTTGTTTGGTTACTTACTGTTACTTCTTGCTTACTACTGCAGGGATTTTGGATTAAGGTTGCCATAATTAGGATTGGGGTTATGCCCATACAAATGAATGGAGAATCCCCACAAAGACTCAGATACCTAATCTGTGTGTGTGTGTGCGCGCACACGTGTGTGTGTGTCTGTTTGTGTGTGTGGATTAGGTTTATATTACATGGTGGGGACCAAATGTCCCCCGCAATGTGATAAAAACCTGTTATTTTGATGCTTTGGGGGTGTTTTTCAGGTCCCCACAAAGATCTGTCAATACTAATAAAAAACTAAAGATGCCAGAAGTCTTGTATTTGGTTTGGTTACTTATGGTTAACGTTAGGGCTGGGTAGGGGTTAAGGTTGTCATGTTGGATTACAGTTTTCCTCATAGAAATGAATGGAGAGTCCCCACGAAGATATAATTATAACCCTATGTGTGTGTGTGTGTGTGTGTGTGTGTGTGTGTGTGTGTGTTGTGTGTGTGGTATCAGATCAGTTCCTGAGAGTTCAGTAGTCTGACGCCATGTTTCTGAGTCTGGGTGTGAAGGCCTGAATGCTTTTCCAGATGCTAGGAGGGTGAAAAGATAATGTGAGGGGTGGGTGGGGTCATCCACAATGTTGGTGGCTTTGCGGATGGAATGTGTGATGTGAATGTGCATGATGGATGGGAGAGAGACTCTAATGATCTTCTCAGCTATCCTCACTATCTGCTGGTCTTGTGATCTGAGGCTTGGAAAAACATGTTGTGCTGCTCAACCTTAGCACAATGATATGGGTGAATCATGGACGCAATAGAATTTGGGGATGATTAGTCCATACAGGGACAGAATCATTCCATACCTCAATCACCTCGTACGTATGTCTGCTAGGTGGAGTTGGAGTTGCTCCTAACTGTGCACAGTGGAGTTGAACAATCACAACTTCCCAGAATTTTACAGTAACAGGAGGACAGTGAACAACTCATTAATTCTATGCTGTGTGGACGATGTAATCGCCCACGAGTTTGCCTTAATACACAGGACATTCAAGCCATTGCAGAATACAAACCACAAATGCAGCTCCCTCCACCAGCAACGCCAATGTAGAAACTGCCACAAAATCCATGCCCCCTGATAACCAGCCCCTTATATTTTCACTACCGTCGTGGGGACCGTACTACAAAGAGTCAACGCAAGGTAAGCTGCAAAGTGCAAACAAATTTACAACTCACCATACATAGTGCACTACGTTTACTTTGTTTGTACTATGTGTACAGTCTTTGCACCTTGTCTGTTTGGCACTATATGTCGGTCATTCCTGTTATTCAGTGACTTTTCTGTCCTCATGGTTTACTTATATTTTCTCTAACATGAGTCACATATTTAAAACAAATATATATTTAGGTCTTCGTTATCACGTAAACAGAGACAATACGTATTAAAACTTTTATTGATATATGTATTAAGGCTGCCGTGATTAGTGGGCGTAGTCGATGACATGTTCTTCATGAATATCACTACGCAATTATTGGAGTAGTTATTCTCTAAAGCCCTGCAGTGACATGTAGTTTGTTGTTGTCAAAATGGGAGGGGCCAATACAAAGCACGGGTCTTAGGGAATTCTGATTAAATATACAGGCTTATTAATCCTGTTAATATAATTAGCATATGACCACTATTACTGTAAATAAATTCACAAACCGCAAAACTAACACCAATTGTCTGTCTACCTGCAAGGATCTGTCTGCAGACTGAAAAACTGGGGAATGAAGTGTAAACCGACCAATCAAACCACAATGGACTCGTTGGGGGAGGGATTAGACAGAGGGTGAATAGAGATGTGCATCATGAGAAAACAATATGTTCTTTTCGAACACTGAAGCATGCATACTCTATTCTAGTAGATCATAAATATAATATTATAAACTGAAAGTGAGCAAAATAATGCCCTTTAAGCAACAGTAGGCTGCTGTCCATGGTGCTGAAAACCTGGATTGTCAAATTTTACATTCAATTTTTTCACCTACTTTAACTGTAACCCTCTTATTTTGTTGGCAGTGATGCTCTGTGAAGTCTACAGAGGTGGGTATAGAAAGGATTAAAGTGGGTAATATGTGATTTAGATTAACTATTTTAAACCTGCATTGTAAAATAAAATGTGAACAGATGAAACACCAATACATTCAATCAATTAGTCCTTGTCTGAAATGGTCAAATTTTCCT
Organism: Paramormyrops kingsleyae; assembly: GCF_048594095.1. NCBI lineage: Eukaryota > Metazoa > Chordata > Actinopteri > Osteoglossiformes > Mormyridae > Paramormyrops > Paramormyrops kingsleyae. The sequence continues at coordinate 1,410,174 of NW_027325966.1, read as the reverse complement.
TTTAAACAAGAGATCTTTTTTTTTTTCAGAACAGTCTGGGTGCATCTTCTGTCCTACCAGACCGGGGTCGTGGTAAGAGCACTTCTTCTTAAGAAGTGGTTCTCAGTGGTTGGCTCACCATCTCCTTCGACAAGGAGAGAATTCAAATCATGTGGTTCTTCTGGATCTTCAAAAAAACCCAATCAAGACTCCAACTTAGCAACACCTGCAGTTTGTTGTTGCAAATAATAAAGTATTTGAGTGACTAGAGGGGATACCTGACTACCTAAGAGAGAAGCGGATTTATCCAGGACTGGGTCATGGACAACTTTGGCATCTGTTCCTGTAATGAGCTCATAATCATGGAGTTTAAGGATATGGCTAGATAGGTCCAGGAAGAATGAGCTTTGTGGGGGTGGGGGCATAAGCAGCAGCCAAACAGATCTTACTTCCCCCAACTCAGACAGGATACAGCAGAACCTGTGGTGAGCATCAGCCCCAGAATCGAGAGTGAAAATTTGAGGGGCAGGTTGGACATTTAATTAAACAACAGCAACAATGTAACAGTCATGCAATTTTGTGATTAATAACTGGGGTGGAGACAGCAACTCCTGGATGGGCAAACAAAGCAATCAGAGCTGCTACAGGGAAGCACATTGCACAGCAGCCATACCGATCATGGTGACCTGCAGGAATTGGCCGGCGAACTCGGTGCAGTTCAATGGCGTTAAATAGGGAGAGTTCCAAGATACTGGAAGTCATCCATGGTAATATTCACATCCTCAGGAGTATCATATAAAACTTGTGTAAGCCTCAACTCCTTCAATGCCCTGATCGGGGCATTCATCGCTTTCCTATCTGCAGCTGTTTTAGCACTAAAATATTGGTAAAAAAAGAGATTCTCCTACAAAAAGTCAGAAAAGTCAAAGTGCATGATAATAGGAGGGGGACGTGAAGAGTTTTCTGACGGCCGTACAGCCTATGAGCACAGCGAATGGCTGACTGAAAGGCAGAGAGCTGAGGGAAAGTAGGGGCCTGAGTTACTGTATCACACCCAGCCAGGGCGTTGAGGGTGTCCGGCTTGGTGACCTCAGGATTAGGTCTCTGCCTTTTGCAGATGATGAGGTCCTGTTGGCCTCATCGGACCGTGACCTTCAGCTCTCGCTGCGACAGTTCGCAGCCAAGTGTGAAGCGGTTGGGATGAGAATCAGCACCTCCAAATCCGAGACCATGGTCCTCAGCCGGAAAAGGGTAGAATGCTCTCTCTGGGTCGGGGATGGGGTCCTTCCCCAAGTGGAGGAGTTTAAGTATCTCGGGGTCTTGTTCACGAGTGGGGGGACGATGGAGCGGGAGATCTACAGGCGGATCGGTGCGGTGTCCACAGTGATGCGGGCGCTGCATCGGTCTGTCAAGGTAAAGAAGGAGCTGAGCCAAAAGGCGAAGCTCTCGATTTACCAGTCGATCTACGTTCCTACCCTCACCTATGGTCACGAGCTGTGGGTAGTGACCGAAAGAACGAGATCGCGAGTGCAAGCGGCCAAAATGAGTTTCCTCCGCAGGGTGGCTGAGCTCTCCCTTAGAGATAGGGTGAGGAGCTCGGTCATTCGGGAGAGACTCAGAGTAGAGTCGCTACTCCTCCGCATCGAGAGGAGCCATCTGGTCAGGATGCCTCCTGGACGCCTCCCTGGAGGTGTTCCGGGCATGTCCCACTGGGAGGAGGCCCCGGGGAAGACCCAGGACATGCTGGAGGGACTATGTCTCTCGGCTGGCCTGGGAACGCCTCGGGATTCCCCCAGAGGATCTGGATGAAGTGGCCGGGGAGAGGGAAGTCTGGGTTTCCCTGCTGAGACTGCTGCCCCCGCGACCCGACCTCGGATAAGCGGATGGATATTCTTGTACTGTCCACTTTCTCCCGTGACAATGCAAATTTCCCACTTGTGGGACTAATAAAGGAGTATCTTATCTTATCTTATCTTATCTTATCTTATCATCTTAATTAGGGAATCTCCAGTGTGTGACTGCCCTCTAGTGGATAAACAAAATTCAACTACATAAGTCAATATTATAGTGTTTTCCAATCATTTTCACACTTGTCTCAATACCATGTCCACTTTTTCAAAACACTTCACACTGTGAACTTTACAAACATGCACCTGAGCATATCAGTTAACTTTCGGTGCAATATGCACTAAAACCACCAGAACACTTCACACTTCACCCAAAAGTGACACACGCTGCCAAACCTATAGCACACGCACTCTCTCACAAGATGACTTTGTCACACAAAGAACAATGCATGAAAAAACACAAACAACTTGAAGCGCTGCAAAATGCATATATATGATGTGTTGTTGTATCCTATATTTTCACACGTTTATTGCAAAGTAAAAGAAAAACGTATGCCATTTCTTACAGTAAACATTGTAATACAAACAAATAATACAGTAAATAAATTCAGCTGCGCAATACACTGGAAAAGAAAAATACATTACAGCCACCTACTGAAAGTACATTACATTCAATACAGAAAAAAACAAAACAAACATAGCCAAATAGCAAAGTTTGACTGTATACAGTTAAGTATACTGTTGTCCTGGACTAATCCATTTGGTCCCTTGCATTTGGCCATAAATTTTCATCGACATCACACTGAATATTTTCTCTTGCAATACACCAAGGAAAAAATCTCTTTGAGTGTCTTATCCAGCTCTGGATGTCCTCCACATGGATGTCCACACACCCAGCAGCCATTGCATCTAAAAGCGACATCTGATCATGTGGGCGATGGTCATATACCTTCCATCCCCATGCAGAAAAAAATCCTTCAGTCGGGTTGAGGAATGGAGAGTATGGTGGCAAGAATAATGACATCATCCAGGGATGGGCTATAAACCACTCTGTGACTTGGCGGGAATGATGAAAGGCCACATTGTCCCACACAATCACAGATACCAGTAAATTCTTCCTCTCCCTCCTGTGGGAGGTAAATGCTAAATCCTACAGTAGTGGGTTACAGTAAAGACAAACGTGCATCGATGCATCAGTTTTTTCCTGGAGACTTCCCTCAAATCACACCACTACAGTAATATATACACCAATCAAATGCCTTCAGTCAGAATGCTCTACATAGTGTATAGTACCTGTTGCTTTGCCTGAAAATCCTGACAATTGATGCCTCTGTGGATCTAGGCAGGTGGAGTGGAACTCTTAGACCCACTTTCCTCAGGGACAGACCATGATTTCCAACATGGTCAAATACTGTGGCTCTGATTTCATCAGTAGCCAAGATTCTTCCTCTTCCTCTCCGTTTGTGTCTTCTTGCTCTTCCTCTGCCTCTTACTGCATCCATTTTTCACTAGCTAAAGAAAAATGGCAATGGAAAATGCCAATCCAAAGATTTGCACATATGGCAAATTGGCACTAACCTCACAAATTACTAGATAGGTGCTTAGCTGAAATTATAGGCAGGTATGTGTTTTCATTCAGCTTTCCAGCTTCAAGCATTGTAAAGTGCTGTAGTTGTACAAAGTTTTGCTGGTGGCAAACACTGACTGAGAGAAGTATTCATGAAATTTGGGGGAAGTGGTGATTGAATGCATATTGTGTCAAAGCAATGCAAAAGCATACATAGTTTAGCTCACATAGTCCAATTTTATGGTGCATGTGTTAAGTGGACAAGGTAAAAAGTGGACATGGTATTGAGACACGCGTCAAAATGATTGGAAAAAAGTGTAATACATTTAACCCCCGTATGTTTTATGGCTTCACTGTGAGGCTTGACTTATTTCCCTCCTCAATGATCAGTTTAATATAACTGGTGAAGCTGTAAATTAGTTTAGTCATGACTTCAGAAGTTACCCTGACAAGGGATTCTGTACAATCAGAGATGGAGCTGCTGGTTGGGCTGGTCATCGCCTGCTTTTTCTGACTGATGTAGGTCTGAATGTAAAGTTTCAAACTGCTTAATATGTATTAATCTGTTTTATAATGTTCACACAAAAACAGCTTTTAATGTGTGTTGCACCTTACATCTCCTACTGTACAATGTGCTTCTGCATTTGATTCCTCCTTGACTGGGGGGTAAAGAGAAATAACTAGCAAGAAAGACAGAGAGAAACTTTTCGGAGGTGCTATTGTACAAAGTTGAACTGATTGTCCAAAGACTTCTTGCTGTCAAATTTAAATGTGATTTTTGTGTCTCTTTCAGTAAATTATCTTGAAATACATTGATATCTGAAGTTAACTGAGGCCCTTGCTATTCATTGTGTCCGACTCTCCAATCCTTACCTCTCCCTACAAACCTAGACACTGGTCCACTGTAATCTACCTGCATGATCGGGTCGCTCCTGTTGGTAGCAGGTTACATGTCAGACCACTGTAGATGCAGCAGTATGCATTGCAGCCTCTTATGTGCACGCAATGAAGGTACACTGGTGAAGCTTCTCCATGCCATACAGAATAGGGAAGCACTGGAGGCAGTGTGTGGCTCAGTGGGTTAAGCCTCTGTGGCTGTGATTGGAAAGTCACTGGTTCAAGCCCAACCTCAGCATGTCTGTGGCTGCTTTAAATGAGGCCCTTAACCCCCAGCTTCCTGGGCACTGCCATGGGTGGCTGCCCTTCACAGCCAGGTTCCCCTTTGCCTAAGGAGAGCAGTTTGGGGGAAGGATAAAGAGAATCTTTCCACAGGCATCAATGAAGTATCTATTGTTAGAGGCTCCTTTTCTATCTGAGCATATCCTTGCTCAGTTTGCATGAGTGCTCTGCTCCCAAAAGCCACTGGTTTCCTGCATTGTATCACAGCTGCACCCAAACTGGTGTCTGAAGCATCACACTGGAGAATCAAGTCTTCCTTGGGATCATAATATTTCAGTACCGGTGCATTCACAATGGACTCTCTGATTTTGGAGAATGCAGCATCCTGAATGTCTGTCCACTCCCACAAACTGCCTTCATGGGTCAATTGTCGCAGAGGCTCACACTGGTCTGAACGGTGGCTGCAAAACTTGGCTAAGAAATTTACCATTTTTAGGAGTCTTTGCCCCCCTGCTTTGGGCATCTGCTGGATTGCTTTGCCTTTTTCTGGATCAATTTGAAGTCCATCCACTGTCAGTAAATATCCTATGAATGGAACAGCGTCTGTCTCAGTCTTAGTTTACATTTAGCTTGATGTTTTCCTCAGTACATCTGTCTATAAATTACGTCAGTGTTCTGTCACGATCTTTCTCTGCCAGTTCCATTGTGTCTCCCTCACCTGTGATTGAAATGCCATCTGTAATCACATGAACTCCCTCCAAGCCGTTCCAGGGCTCAGTCATCTTTGGAAAATCTCTGGAGCAGTGCTGATGCCCATAGGTATGCACAGCCACCTGTACCTGCCACAAGGGGGCGAGAAAGTGGTCGGGTAGCTGAAGTTTTCCTCCAGCTTGACATGCCAACAGCCATTTCTGATGTCACACACTGAAAAGCTTCTTTAGATCTAGCAAGATGTCATCAATGGTAGGGAGAGGAAAATGGTTCCTCTTCAGTGCTTTATTCAGTGGTTTAGGGTCTGTACACACGCTGAGCTCACCGTTTCGCTTCTTTGTGAATTCTGCTCTAAAATAGCTGTTAATTACTACAGGAATTTTGGTGGTAATGTCTATTAAAGAATGTTTACAAATATCATAAATTGGATTAAAGAAGTAACTGGAGCAGTTGAATAGTTCTGCAGTCTCTGTCATTCAATTCAATTCAATTTTATTTATATAGCGCATTATCACAACATTACATTGTCTCAATGATCTTTACATTTCTGCCTCGTAAGGACCCCCCATTGAGTAAGCCAAAGGCAATGGTGGCAAGGAAAAACTCCCTAAGAGGAAGAAACCTTGGGAGGAACCAGACCCAAAGGGGGAGCCCATCCTCCAGGGGCCAGCAGATGAGTCAAACAAACAAGATGAAATGACTAAGCTAATACAGACAAGATGAAATGACTAAGCTAATACAGGGGTTGAAATATATGTCTCAATGCAGCGGCCGACCGGTGCAGGCACGTGGTGCTTGATGCACGATGGCAGGATTAATAGACACACAGCCGCAGGGTGGATGGCGAGGCATCGTGTTGAGCCAAGGGCAGGCAGGTTGGAGGGTAGGTGCCGGAGGTGGAGGTAGTTGTCTTGCAGGCCGCAGAGGCATAAACTCTTCAACGACATTGTGCTCCATGGAGCACACCCCAGAAGGGGTGAGGGAGGAAGTAAGAATAATTGTGTATTAGCCAGAGTTGAGGAAACCAGAGGCAGTGCAAGCAAAACGATCGAGTGCAATATTCGTCTAGGCTCCGGCAGATCTGGGTATAGCAGCATGAGAAATAGGGAGAGACAGGCGGGAACACAGGCATGGGGACTCCCTGAACATCAGCACTCTAGTGTAGAGCCAGAGTGACAGCACTGACGCCTCAGTTTATCCAAAGCCAATGACACCGATCCCCACCCAGCTCTTCACCTCATACTGTTAGTCTGACTGGGAGTGAGCGACTAGCTGGAACCAGAACTAGGTTTCCTATACGCTAAGCTATACAAGTGCGTTTTTAATCTAGACTTGAAAAGCGAGAGTGTGCCTGAATCCCGCACATCCGCCGGGAGACCATTCCACAGCTGCGGAGCTCTGTAAGAGAATGCTCTGCAGCCTGCCGTAGCCCTGTCTACTTCAGGAACTAATAGATATCCAGGGGCCGGTTGCACAAAACACCTTAAGTTAAGATTTTCCTTAAAGTCCGAGTTAAGGTCTCCTTAAAATAAAGTCCGTTGCACAAAACGCCCTTAAGTCTCCCCCTTAAGGTTTCCTTAATTTTTTCTCTTAAGTATTTAAGTTTTTCTCCTTATCTTGGTCTTATATTTAAGGAATCCCTTAACGGTTGCACAAAACACCTTAGCAACCAAACTAAGGGAAAAAAATTAAGGTACCTCTAACCTTACCTTAACTGCGAGATGGCGGAGTTTATGCTAATAGATAACGAAAATGAACGCATCCCAAAAAGAGTGTTCCGTGACCGGGAGAATCCCTTAGATACGCTCAACGATGAGCAATTGATTTTGCTGTATAAATTTGACCGGCAGTCAATTTATGATTTGTCCGACCGTCTACAGTTGGATCACTCCACAAACCGAAGCTGTGCTCTCCCGGCTGCGTTGCAATTAATGATCGCTCTGCGGTTTTATGCTACGGGCTCCTTCCAGGCTGTAATAGGCGATGTATTTCATGTTCACAAATCAACGGTGTGCCGCGTCATTCACCGAATTTCAAACGCCATTGCCGGTCTTTTGAATACCGTGGTGAAGTTCCCCTCAAAACCTGAAGAGGATGAAATAGCAACAAACTTTTTTAATGTAGCCGGCTTCCCAAGAGTGTGCGGGGTGATAGATGGGACCCACATCAGGATTCAAGCTCCGGTACAACACGAAGATCAGTTTATTAACAGAAAAAATCAATATTCAATCAATGTACAGTTAGTCTGCAATCATGAAAATAAAATAACTAACGTTGTAGCACAATGGCCTGGCAGTACCCATGACGCTCGAATATTGGATGAGAGCATCCTTGCAAGGGAATTTGAGGAAGGGAGGCACAAAGGCATCCTCCTTGGGGACAGTGGTTATCCGTGTCGTTCATGGCTAATGACACCATTCAGAAATCCTGCCAACAGTTCTCAGGCAAGTATAGTCTAAGTATCCAAATTGTAAAATAGACCTACCTTGTTCAGCTGCATGTTTTACTTTAATTTACAATTTATTCAATGTGATTGATAATAATCGATAGTACCATGTGGTCCCCTCCCTCTTTCTAACAGGAGAGCTACAATTTTAGCTTGTGTAAAACACGGGCAATTATTGAGCGGGTCAACGGGCAGCTAAAACGACGCTTCCACTGCCTACATGGCGAGCTTCGTGTGGATCCAGGCAGAGCATGCAGAATTATTCTAGCATGTGTAGTTCTGTTCAATCTATCTAAGGGCAGTGAAGTAGAGGAGGATGAGCAGCAGGAGAACACTGAAGATGTGGAGGAGGATCGGGAGGAAGGAGTTGAAAACAGTGGATACACCGTGCGAGAGACGATAGTACAGAATTTCTTTAGCTAAAAAGAATAGCTGGGCTACAGTATAAATAAAGAATGATTTGACAAATTATCGTAATTAAATTATTTTATTTCTCATTGAAAGAGTATGAATAATTGTAAATAGTTATGTTATAGATGTATAAATATGATTTAGAAATAAGTACAGGTATTATATAAATTTTAATGACTTTTATTAAGTGTACACGTCGCTATAGCTATCTATTCTTCTAGGGACGTTACAGTAAATGTAATTGATTCTTCTGTTAGCTTGCTTATTTTGTGTTGCAATAAAATATTGTTCATTTGCAAATTGTTTTTTTCTACGAGCAAGTTTTCAATTTCAAGCTCTAATTTCTTTTTTTGGAGAAGCAAAACCTCCTTTTGGAGTGCCAGTACAGCTACACCGTCTTCTTTCCCGCTGTTTCTGTAATACAAAAAAGAGCAAAGTATTAATACAACTAGCGATGTGCAAAAATATTACACAGGAGTCATAATGTTTCCCTATTAAATCCCCGTTTTACCCGACTTCCTGGCTCTACTCCCTTGCTTGCCCGTTCGCCTACCGACGATCGTGACACATAACTTGCAATTTTTTTTTATTAAGTATAAACTTTAACTGCACTGCGATAAGAAATATAATTGAATACTGTGTGAGACTGAAAATGCTTATTATACAGTATGATTGGATCGAAATTTAGTGCTGTATTTTTTCTGTGTAATTGATCCGGGAAAAGGTAGCACGGCGTACCAAAAACTTACCTTGACACCCCCGGTGTCTTTGGAGGGTTAGCTGGGCTGCGAGGCATGACGATCGATGTACTTGCAGCCGCAACGTCATATTCTTCCGTCATTAACTCATCTGGCTCACTGAACAAGGTTATACTAGTTAAATATATAGTCATGACATTAACCCTAATGTCATTAATTAGGCTTAACCTGAAGAATGTTACCCTTCCAAATGACCACAGCTCTCCCCTCCGCCAGTTATTCCAACCACTGTAGGTGAGTCACGACCAATTATGTCCGCTACCATCGCTGCCTCATTTGAAAGAGGTTTTGGAGGTGGACCTCCACCTTCAAAATGACATTTTGTATAGAATAAATTCTGGTAATGATTTTTTTTTTCTAGCACAATAGGTTGCAGTCTAAACGCGAGTGTCAAAGAACGTTAAGCCTGTTTCACGTTCAGCCTAGCTTGCTAACTAACCATAGCATATAACGTTATAGAACCATTACAGTCTACTTTATATCTATACCTTAAATACTTTAATGTGTAATAACTTGTTGAAAGAAGATGAGCAACTTATGTACAGCAATAAAGACTAACATTAACAGTTCCCTCAAGTCATGTTAGTCATTTAACCTATCCGAAGTTGTAAGTTAACGTCAACTAGTAAGATCGAGTTCTTACCAGTTTTGTTACATTCTCTCCTGTATTTAGTGATCTCTTTTTTGGCCAAAAAGATAAGTTGTCGTATTTTTTTTGCACCTCTTGTATGGACCTTTTCACCAGACTTCTTGAATTAATTTTCATTACAATTTCCTCCCACATTCTTTGTTTTCTGTTTGCTGTTATTTGCGGATCAAATTTACTTTTTAGTATGTTCTTTCTTTTATTGAATTCTTCCAAAAGTATTATCTTTTCCTCCTCTGACCAATTTGGCTTTCTTGTCTTCTTTCCTTCCATTTTTTTTCTTACTTTGTGAGTAACTTTACTTTGTGAGGCGATAACAGGTATCACAAGAAAGCGCGAGTGCAAAGATATGAACGGTCTCCATGGAAACGGGACAATTTTACTGCTGTAAAACGTCTTTCAATGTTGTAAATCCCTTAATGTTTTTCCTTAACTAAGGAAACCTTTTAAGGGGTTCTGTGCAACACCCTTAAATAAATCCCTTAGCTAAGGAGAAATTAAACCTTAAGTGTTATACTTAAGGGGAAAACTTAAGGTGTTTTGTGCAACCGGCCCCTGCTCCTTGTGAACGAAGCAGGCGAGGAGGGTTGTAAGGGACCAGAAGATCATTGAGATATTGTGGTGCAAGGCCATTCAGAGTTTTGTAAGTCAATAGTAATAATTTGTAGTCAATCCTAAACTTGACCGGTAGCCAGTGCAGGGAAGTATGTAACTGGGGGGAAACGGAAAGCCCCAAAAAATCATATTATAAGTAGGCACTGTAATAGGCCTACCCTTTGTTGTCTGTATTTAAACGCCAGGAGTATTAGGAATAAAATTCATGATTTAGAGGCTCTTATCTCATCAGACTCTTATGATATTATAGCAATAACTGAAACGTGGTTGAGTGATAAGGATGGACAAGAATATAATATGGATGGTTACACATTGTTCCGTAAAGACCGTATAGGTAAGAAGGGAGGTGGTGTTGCAGTATATGTAAAGGAAAACTTGCAGGCAAGGGAGCTTACTGATATAAGTAAAAGTACGGAAGCTATATGGGTAAAATTAGATGCTACAAACTCAAATAGCCTAATTGTCGGTGTTTGTTACAGAGCACCCAATGTAGCTGTTGAGGAAAGCAGATTGTTATACAGTGATATTAGGATTATGAGCAATAAAAATGATGTGGTAGTTATGGGTGATTTTAATCTACCGGGGATGCAGTGGGACATTGTTGCTGGCTCTTCTGAAAATGAACTTGACATGGTGGGATTAGTACAGGATTGTTTTTTTACTCAGTTTGTTAACACCCCTACCAGGGGAGATGCCATTCTTGATCTTGTTTTGTCTAATAACCAGGACAGGATTGGTAAATTAGATGTTTTAGAACCACTTGACAGTAGCGATCATAACATGGTTAAATTTGAGGTTAAGTTTAGTGCCCGAAGAGCAAAGTCCAAATCAAAAATATATAATGTTAGGAAGGCTAACTTCAATTGTATGAGATTAAAACTAGAAACTGTGAACTGGATGGAGTTAATTAACAAAACTGTTGAAGAGGCATGGGGATTTTTTAAAAGCACATTATTGCAAGTACAAGAGGACTTCATACCTGTTTCTAACAAGAATAAATCAAGGAAATTGCAACCTAGGTGGTTTAATAGGGACATAAAGTATAAAGTAAGGAGGAAAAGGGCTTTGTTCCAGAGATGGAAAATAACTGATGATGACATAATAAAGCAAGAGTATCTAAATCTACAGGCTGAGTTAAAAAATGACATTAGACGAGCTAAAAGGAATGTCGAAAGGAAGATCGCATTGGAGGCTAAGGATGACGTTAAAAGTTTCTTCCAGTATTTTAACTCTAAAAGAGCTCTAAAAGCTGAAATCACTAATCTGCAGGATAGTAAGGGTCTTATAATTGAAAACGACATTGACATAGTAAATGAGTTCAATGATAGTTTTGCACGGGTATTCACTGTTGAGGACACTAGTAACTTACCAGTTCTTATTACTAATCCAACATCGTCTATAACTAATATATATATAACTGAAGCTGATGTTTTGCAAAGCCTAGCTAAGCTCAAAATAAATAAATCACAGGGCCCTGATGGCATCTTACCTATAGTGTTAAAAGAGATGAGGGATATTATTTGCCAACCCTTAACATTACTGTTTCAAAAATCCTTATCTGAAGGTGTGGTACCTTCTGATTGGAAGCATGCCAACATAACGCCCATTTTCAAAAAAGGGGATAGAAGTAATTTGTCAAACTATAGGCCAATCAGTCTAACTTGTATAACTGGTAAAGTTATGGAGGCTATAATCAAAGAGAAAATGGTAGATTACCTGGACTCAAATAACATTTTGAGGGATAGCCAGCATGGATTTAGGAGAGGTAGATCCTGTTTAACAAATCTGTTGGAGTTTTTTGAGGAAGCTACTCAGGAAGTTGATGATAAGAAGGCCTATGATGTCATCTATTTAGATTTCCAAAAGGCTTTTGATGTTGTTCCCCACAAGAGGCTCTCACTTAAACTCAAAGCGACAGGTATTTTAGGAACTGTAGCGACTTGGATTGATAACTGGTTAACGGATAGGAAGCAGCGAGTAGTTATAAGAGGCTCGATGTCACAGTGGGCCTGCGTTCATAGTGGGGTACCGCAGGGTTCAATTTTAGGACCACTTTTGTTCCTTATTTACATAAATGATATAGACACCAATATATACAGTAAACTGGTGAAATTTGCAGATGACACCAAGGTGGGTGGTGTAGCAGATACTGAACTAGCGGCTCAGCAGCTACAGCGGGATCTTAATTTAATTAGTGACTGGGCTGACACCTGGCAGATGAAATTTAACATAGACAAATGTAAGGTACTCCATGTAGGGAGCAGAAATATAAAGTACAGGTATTTTATGGGACCTACTGAAATAAAGGTAGCTGATTATGAGAAAGACCTTGGTGTGTATGTAGATGCTTCCATGTCTCATTCTCGCCAGTGCGGGGAAGCAATAAAAAAGGCCAATAGGATGTTGGGGTATATCTCCAGGTGTGTGGAGTTTAAGTCAAGGGAGGTAATGCTAAGATTATACAATTCCTTGGTGAGACCTCACCTAGAATATTGTGTACAGGTTTGGTCACCATATCTTAAAAAGGACATAGCGGCCTTAGAAAAGGTGCAGCGTAGGGCCACAAGAATGATTCCTGGTCTTAGAGGAATGTCATACGAGGAAAGGTTATTTGAGCTAAATCTGTTCAGCCTCAAGCAAAGGAGACTGAGGGGGGACATGATTCAGGTCTATAAGATTCTAACAGGTTTGGATGCTGTTCAACCGAATAGTTACTTCAGCATTAGTTCAAATACAAGAACTCGTGGCCATAGGTGGAAATTAGCGGGAGAACATTTCAAACTGGATTTAAGGAAACACTTCTTTACACAGCGTGTAGTCAGAGTATGGAATAGTCTTCCTGATAACGTAGTGCAAGCTGAATCCTTGGGTTCCTTTAAATCAGAGCTAGATAAGATTTTAACAACTCTGAGCTATTAGTTAAGTTCTCCCCAAGCGAGCTCGATGGGCCGAATGGCCTCCTCTCGTTTGTATATTTCTTATGTTCTTATGTTCTTATGTTCTTAAGACAGGATAGGGCTAATGTGATCAAATTTTTTAGTTTTTGTTAGAACTCTGGCAGCTGCATTTTGTACTAACTGAAGTTTATGTAGGGATCCAGATGGACAACCCGAAAGGAGGGCATTGCAGTAGTCCAATCTAGAAGTTATAAAGGCATGTATTAGTTTTTCTGCATCTTGAAAGGACAGCAACTTCCGAAGCTTGGCTATGTTCCGTAGATGATAAAATGCCGTACTGGTAATGCTATTTATGTGAGCACTGAAGCAGAGGTCGGAGTCTACCAGGACACCAAGATTTCTGACCACTGTTTTAAATTGAGTAGGGAGGCCGCTAGGGTTGGGGTTTACAAACTTATTGCGGGCCTCCTTAGGACCGATTAAAAGAACCTCAGTTTTTTCAGTATTTAACATGAGGAAATTCCTTGCCATCCAACAACGGATGTCTAGCAGACAGTCGGCTAAAGAAGAGAGCTGGGATGCGTCACTAGGTTTAACAGATATATACAATTGTGTATCATCAGCATAACAATGAAAATTAACACTGTAATTTCTAATTATGTTACCAAGCGGTAGCATATATAGATTGAACAGTAGGGGGCCCAGCACTGATCCCTGCGGGACACCATATCTTACTTTAGTGGCTATGAATGACTCATTTTTTACATGGACAAACTGGTAACGATCAGTGAAATACGAACGAAACCACAGTAGTGCTATCCCTTTAATGTCAATCAATGTTTCCAACCGGTCCAAAAGAATATTATGGTCTACAGTATCGAATGCTGCAGTTAGATCCAGTAAGAATAATAGCGATATACAGCCACGGTCGGAAGCCATAAGCAAGTCGTTTATCACTTTGACTAAGGCCGTTTCTGTGCTATGATTGGGTCTGAAACCAGACTGATATAGCTCGTTAGCATTATTATCTTGAAGAAAGGAGGACAGCTGGTGAGCAACAACTTTCTCAAGAATTTTAGAAATGAAGGGAAGATTTGAGATGGGTCTATAGTTTCCTAAGTCACTAGGTTCAAGATTTGGTTTCTTTAGGATAGGTCTAATAACAGCCATTTTAAAAGATTTAGGAACATATCCAAGACTAAGAGATGAGTTTAACAAGTTTAACAATGTAGTGCTAATCAGTGGTGCAATTTCCTTAAGTCGATTGGTGGGTATTGGGTCATCAAGGCTAGTAGTGGGTTTGCAAGAGGAAATTAACTGAAGGAGTTCTGTCTGCACTACAGGAGTGAAACATTCAAAGATGTTATCATTAGTACTAATAACACTAGCACTAGCAGAGGATTGGTGGTTGTGTGCAACCGTGGGCGTGCTCGTGATGGTATGTCTAATCGTGGTTATTTTATTATTAAAAAACGCAATAAAGGCATCACTACCAAGAGCTTCTGGGACATGTGAGTTTAACATTGAACGATTCTTTGTTAACCTAGATACAGTTTCAAATAGGAATTTAGGATTGGTTTTGTTATTTTCTATTAGTTTAGAGAGATACATAGACCTAGCAGTCATTAGTGCATGTCTATACTTAGACAGGCTCTCTTTCCAGGCAAATCTAAAAACTTCTAATTTTGTTGACCGCCATTTGCGTTCTAGCTTTCGTGAAGCTTGTTTAAGTTCACGTGTACGGTTAGAGTACCAGGGGGCAGGTTTCTTATCCCTATGTTTTATTTTCTTGAGTGGTGCTACATGATCAAGAGTGGTACGAAATGATTCTACCATGTTCACGGTTACCTGTTCAAGTTCATTTACACATGACACTTCAGAGGTTAGGTTAAAGGACTGTGGGAGCTGTTCCAGAAAAGTTGCAGCGGATAATGAGGCTATGGAACGTCTAGTATCGTACCTCTGGTCTGGGGCCTTAGGGGAGTTATGTTATATTTGAAATGTTAAAAGGTAATGATCTGAAAGTAGAGGATTCTGAGGGATAATTGATATGTGTTCTACCAGGACACCATGACTAAGAATCAGGTCTAGGGTGTGGTTACAGGCATGAGTTGGCCCAGTTACATTCTGATGTACACCGACAGAGTCAAGAATGGCAGTAAATGCTTTTGTTACTGGATCACTTTCATTTTCCATATGAATATTAAAATCACCAACAATCAAGGCCTTGTCGGTAGTAACCACCAAGCTTGTTAGCTTGTCATTGCCACGCCATGACAGAATGACTCCCTAAGCAGGATGATCCCCAGACTCTGTGACACCCCGTCTGTTGGGATTCGTGTCCTTTGCTCCTGCAGGTGACCCAGTGGTGATGGGGTCAGAGCCCCAGTCCTTGGTATCTGTTTTGGTCCCAGCACCCAGCCTCCTGCCTTGGCCCAAGCCACTGGCCTACGTACCTCAGTGGATCGTCAACAGTCCACTAATTGATCCATGGAGCGATAGTGACTGGAGGAGCCCAAGGAAGAGGAAGACCTTACTGGGCTTCTTGTAGTGACGCAGACAACCTGCCCTTACTGCTCCCTCTTGTTGCCCAGAAGGTCCGGCTCCCTGGAACTCAGCCATGGAAGGCCACTCAACACATCACTTCTCTGCGACATGGTGCCTCAAAACTCTCCACAAATTCTTCCATTGACTCCCCAAAGTGCACAGCTGCTTTGCTCGCTTTCTCTGGACATTGAAATAGGAGATGGCGGAAGGCAGCTGACCTGATATCACTAAACCCAGTTCAGGTAGTGTCCAGTCCCAGTGAAATCACTGCAGCTTCGCCCTGTGGAAGAATAATTAGTTAAAATTTGTCTATTACTATTACTAATAAACTGGTCTTTGTTCATTACTGAAAATGTAATCGAAGTTCCCTTCAAATGACTCAATATTTCTTGTAGGTGATTGTGTAATCACCTGGGTTACCCCCTTAGATACTACATCCCATAATTATCGTCATCCTGACCTTCTGTAGGCATTAATCCCATGTCAGAGTGTGTCTGCACAGCTATTTCCTTCCATTCTCTCACACAAAGTGCATCACAAAGCCTCTTTTGTTCAAACCATGGCTCCCTTGTTTAATACTACAAATTCTATTGTCATCATAAGCAAATATACATGCCTTGTGCATAGTAAATCTTTTAGTGTCCAAGCAGCATAAAGAAAAATTATGATGCATTTTATTATGAGTTTTATGCTGCATATAGTAATAATAATAGAATGACTTGCTGAAGTATTTGGTGCTAAACATTCAACCGTGTGGTTTTGTCACTTCCTGTTTAAAGTGTCCACTCCCCTTTCACTCTGCCTGCTGTGTGTGAGAATAGAAACGACAGAGATAGTGAAAGTACAGAGGATGAGGAAGTGAGGGTCAGTCTCCACAGATCTGGGCTCAGTGACACACACACACATATGGATCCTCTGATGCTCCTGTTTCTTCTCATTGCTGGGCTCACAGGTGAGTGTCTCTCATTACAGTGGTACTGAGTAGAGATCTCTCTCCTGCTGCTCACACACTGTCAGCTGCAGTTTGGAGATCATGATGTCAGTTGTGAATTATGGCAGTCTTAATAAAAACATCTTTGTCTTGGAAATTGGAAATACATATTATATTCTTAGAAATGTACCCTGAATCAGGTAATTGAAACTATATACATAATATCTAAATATACTGCATGATATATATAAAGACTGTCAGTGCAGATAAACTGCTCCTGCCTCTTGTACCCTTTGGTTTTCTATGAGGCCTGTGATTGATCTTACTGGTGTCATTTCAGCAGCACAGGTGGTTATGTGAGCAGACAGCCGGGATGCCATCAGTCATTTCTGTGTGTACAGACAGAGGGGTCTAAACACCCAGCTTCATGTATTACTGCAGAAGGTCTCAGTGCTTATCAGGGGGCAAGATCAGTGTTAGGGGTCAAGGCTAAACCTGGTTGTCTTTCACTCTGCAGCAGATTTGGAGAGCTAGTTACCCTCTAGCTGGTAGAGACTGGGGGCAGCGTGGGGGCCTCACACCTCCAGGCTTGTGGTTTCGGTATCTGGCCCAGCTTTCTGTGGGCAGTTTGCATGGTCTTCCTGTATCTATGCTGGTTTCCTCTCAGTTCTCCGGTTTCCTCCCACAGGTCAATGTCTTTCCATGTAAAGGGCAGCCAATAGCGACATTTTTGCCTCTCTAGACGGCACTTCAGTGCATTCAGTCGTGCTACATGACACCTTTCTTGATGGTGAACTGTGTGCAGGTAGGTAGGTTGGTCTATCTCTCTAATCATGTCTAATCATGCAATATCAAAGAAAAGGACAGCCCCAGACAATTGATTTAATTATTGTGATAACTCAAAAAGTATTTGACAGATCTTTGGATAATAGAGGATCCGTGACTGATTTAATTTTGTGACGAAGCGCTCCAGAATTGAAGCGGTGTCACGTAGTGATGGCACATGAAAGGACAGCCATAGGTGTAGATTCAGTGAACCTGGTTACATTGAGACAAGTCGCCCAGTGTTGGGCTTTTAATAACAATGATTGTTGCATAGGTGGGAGGAGTGTGTGGGGGATACAGGTTGTTAAGGGTAGGGGTGTGTGAGTAGAGTGGGGACATTGAGTTGGATTTTCATGCCTTATAGTCAGAAGCCCATGTCTTCTGTTGCCCTTGCCGTGGTTCCCCAAAATCTCTCTGTCTCTTTAGTTTATACAGATATTAGATATCTGACTCATACCCCTGCCATCTCAGCACTGCTGACTGTTGGCTTTGAATGTGACCATGACTGCGTCTGTGTGCAGTTTGCAGGCTTCCTCTGTTCACATTGCATTTCTCCAGCTTCCAGTGCCCTGCAATGGATTGACATGCTGTTGAAGGTTTACCTCACTTTACACTGTGTGCTTCCTGCATTAGGACCTAAATAATTATACTAATGATTAAACAGCTATGGTGAAACATACGACTCTTTCAGGCGACAGTGATACCCAACTAATGTATAGCGTTTGTTTTTAAAATGAAATGAGAACAGATTAAAAGAGAGCTGAGCATCTCGATTGACTAATATTCCCACAGTGCCTCTTCAGGAGTCCTTTTAGACACCAAGTTCTGTGGTTCCAATTAGCACCATGAAGGTGCACAATGATATTCATGGGTATCATGGTCTGCAGCCAAATCACAATTATTTAACACTTTTTCTAGATTTTACATGTCTGCAGTGTTGGAACACACAATACACACAATATATATGCGGTGGGGCAACTTTTGCCCCCACTGTCTAAAAATGGGGGCATTTGCAATATTTGGGGTCACACTTTAAAAATTGTACTTAGAGCACAAAGTTTATGTTTTATGAGAGAAGAGCCCAGATTAAAATGCATACAGTAATCAGCTCCTTGTGCCAACATGAGTAAATAAGAATAATATTCCTATCAGGGGTTTTGCGAGGATGAGACTGAAGCTTTACCCTTTGTTTCTGCTGAGAGACATGCGGCGTGACTCATTTCTCTGCGCGTACAAGTTATCTTTGATCAGCGTTCATGGTTTGAGATTCAGATCGAGCTTTAGGTAATTATTTTCGAACTGGTTGGTTGGACTTCTAAGAAATTCGAGTTCTAATGAGTTCGAGAACTGAGGTACCACTGTACTAACAAATAGAAAACACAAAATACTGTACATGTATGACGTAATTGCCAGTTTATTGGTAAAATATTTTTGTTAAAGCTTTTTAAAAATTACATAATAATATAAGTGATATAAAAACCAGTGAGAATCCAAATACTATCTACAACTTCATAGAGTATTATACTCAATGCAGCCTCTGCAAATGTTTCCGGAATGTAGCCATAGCAATTTCTTCTGATGTAGCAGCAGATCTCCATCATGATCTCCAAACTGCAGCTGACAGTCTGTGAGGAGCAGGAGAGAGATCTCTACTCAGTACCACTGTAATGAGAGACACTCACCTGTGAGCCCAGCAATGAGAAGAAACAGGAGCATCAGAGGATCCATACATGTGTGTGTCACTGAGCCCAGATCTGAGGAGACTGACAATCACTTCCTCATCCTCTGTACCTTCACTGTCATGGTCGTTTCTATTCTCACACACAGCAGGCAGAGTGATGGGGGAGTGGACACTTTAAACAGGAAGTGACAAAACCACAAGGCTGAATGTTTAGCACTTCAGCAAGACATAACATCCAACCATCCATCCATCCATCTTCTATAGCTGCTTATTCTGTGCAGGATCCTGATGGCCCACAGTCTGGGCAGCAACCACTCGCAGGGAAAACACACCATTCACACACACATGCACACCTATGGTAACTCCAATAAACCTCAGCATGTTTTTGGGCTGTGGGGGGAAACAGGAGAACCCAGAGGAAACCCCACACTGACACGGGGAGAACATGCAAGTGCAGGGGGGACAATAAAACAAAATTAAAGTCTTCAGCTTGCTTGGTTTCTTGTGTCATTCATGTGACTCACAGCTGTTTTCTACAGATACACATATAAAGTGTGAAATGAAGAGCTGAGAGGGAGAGACACTGCAGAAAGCAGTGAAAGCCAGTACATACTGTCAGAGGTTACAATCTTTACGGTGTGTGTTTCTGCGTATTTCTTATCAATTGCAGGAAAACATTTTTCATGTTGCCTTTGTCCTGCAGTTTGCAGGAATAAAAATTGTAATAATATTAGGAATTTTACAAATTTGGCAATATCAAATACAGTGATACCTCGGTATACGTCCTTAATCTGTTCCAGATCCTTGGACTTATACCAAACAGGATGTATACCAAACAAATTTTTCCCATAAGAAATATAAGGAAAATGATTAATCCGTTCCCATGAAAAAAAAATCCTATTGTTATTGGCATATTATATATTGATGGGGTTGTATAAAATAACTTAAACATTGCTTAATACTAAAATACATAAATATAAAAGCAATTAGATGAAACAAATGAAAAGAGAGTTATAGCGCGGGTTGTTCACTGAATGGTAGCAACTGGCGTACTGACGCTGGTGGGCAGTCGTGGCTTTGTCTTGAGAGGTAAACAAGGGAAGCGCGTGGTGTCCTGACTCATTATGACCCATACAAGTTCTAGCACATGAGTCGTATTCCAAACAAAGGTCATATACCAAACAAAATTTTCCGTGTCCAAGCAGGACGTATATCAAGTTGGACTTATTTCAAAGTGGACGTATACTGAGATACCACTGTAATGGATAGTTGAACTTTACAAAGAATCATTGTAGCTCACTGGGTATAGAAATACATGTAAATGAAGCATGTAAGTTGATGTTATTAATGAGCTGTGTAACTTCCTTCTTTCTCACACATGAACATAAGCAGCTAAGATATTTTCAGACAGACACTTATTCTGAAAAGCAGAAATGTCGTCATACAGGATGTGAGGGTGAGACTCTGCAGAAACACTGTGTGCTGCATACAGAGGGTCTGACCTCAGGCCTTTGTTTCAGTCTTTGTTATGTTTTATACAGTTTGTTAAGTTCCACTGCAGTAGGTCCTTTTAATCTCAGTGGATCAGTAGGAAACAAGAGGCCCATTAGGATCGTGTTTCTGTGTGTGTACTCACACTTGGCCCAGTAGCCTCGCACCATGCCTGAGCAGGATTATCCCCCCTCCCACTCCCCGCTGGTCTGCGGTCACATTGCACTTAACATTTCGGGCCCCACCGCACTTGCGTCATCTTTGTATAACTTTTTGTGTTGAAGTGAAAATAGGAAACGCGCAATCGTACAGCACAGTGGAGTTTATGACTAATGTCCTTATATTGTGGCTTATTTGGGGTTGTTTTGGGCATGATGACAAACAGCCCTCATATAGATTTATCGAGTATGTAATGCAGCTATTTTTACTTATACGTGCTGCATGTATAAGAAAACAGTCCCACGTTTTACTAAATATCTAAGATTTTTGTGTTTTGCATCCAGCTGTTCCTAGACACTCTCATCAGCAGAAATTTCCAGCAAACACTGCACCTCTGCTGCAGACTAAATTGCCAGTTGCATCCTTGATGTGTCTCTAACACTGTGATGTGTATGAGTATGTGTATGAGTATGAGCATTGGTGCCTGTAATGCTGTGATGTGTAAAGGTACAGTATGTGTATGAGTATGCCTATTGGTGTCTGTAACGCTGTGATCTGTATAGGTACAGTATGTGTATGAGTATGCCTATTGGTGCCTGTAATGCTGTGATGTGTATAGGTACAGTATGTATATGAGTATGCCTATTGGTGCCTGTATCGCTGTGATGTGTATAGGTACAGTATGTATATGAGTATGCCTATTGGTGCCTGTAACACTGTGATGTGTATGGGTACAGTATGTATATGAGTATGCCTATTGGTGCCTGTAACGCTGTGATGTGTATAGGTACAGTATGTGTATGAGTATGCCTATTGGTGCCTGTAACGCTGTGAAGTGTATAGGTACAGTATGTGTATGATTATGCCTATTGGTGCCTGTAACGCTGTGATGTGTATAGGTACAGTATGTATATGAGTATGCCTATTGGTGCCTGTAACGCTGTGATGTGTATAGGTACAGTATGTGTATGAGTATGCCTATTGGTGCCTGTAATGCTGTGATGTGTATAGGTACAGTATGTGTATGATTATGCCTATTGGTGCCTGTAACGCTGTGATGTGTATAGGTACAGTATGTGTATGATTATGCCTATTGGTGCCTGTAACGCTGTGATGTGTATAGGTACAGTATGTATATGAGTATGCCTATTGGTGCCTGTAACGCTGTGATGTGTTTAGGTACAGTATGTATATGAGTATGCCTATTGGTGCCTGTAACGCTGTGATGTGTATAGGTACAGTATGTGTATGATTATGCCTATTGGTGCCTGTAACGCTGTGATGTGAATGGGTACAGTATGTGTATGAGTATGCCTATTGGTGCCTGTAACGCTGTGATGTGTATAGGTACAGTATGTGTATGAGTATGCCTATTGGTGCCTGTAACGCTGTGATGTGTATGGGTACAGTATGTGTATGAGTATGTCTATTGGTGTCTGTAACACTGTGATGTGTATAGGTACAGTATGTATATGAGTATGCCTATTGGTGCCTGTAACGCTGTGATGTGTATAGGTACAGTGTGTATATGAGTATGCCTATTGGTGCCTGTAACGCTGTGATGTGTATAGGTACAGTATGTGTATGAGTATGCCTATTGGTGCCTGTAATGCTGTGATGTGTATGGGTACAGTATGTATATGAGTATGCCTATTGGTGCCTGTAACGCTGTGATGTGTATAGGTACAGTATGTATATGAGTATGCCTATTGGTGCCTGTAATGCTGTGATGTGTATAGGTACAGTATGTATATGAGTATGCCTATTGGTGCCTGTATCGCTGTGATGTGTTTAGGTACAGTATGTATATGAGTATGCCTATTGCTGTCTCTAATCCAGACCCTAATGGTGTCTAGGGGGGCAGCGTGTGGCTCAGTGGCACTGAGTGTGCAGCTCAGAGGCAGACATCCCTCCTTCATCAGCTTGAGGCCTGAGGTCAGTCTCACCTTCTGTGTCATATTTTGGTTTTATTTTATCTGTATCCATTCCTCACTGGAATACCAGGGTCTCTCTCTGCTGTGCTTTCCTTACAACTTTGCTATTTGTTTTTGTAGCACTCAATATATTAGCCCCACAATACAGTTCAGATCTGCTATTCCCAAATTAATTTAATTTTAACATAACTTTTTAAATGTGTTGCTTATTGTACATTTCAATTATTTTTTATTATCTTATTTCTTGTATGCATGTTTCCATGTAATTTTATTTATATACTTTACTGTGAATGGAGAACTTGCTAATCAGTTCTCTCTAGCCTGGAAAGCACTTTGGGTCAATTCCTGTTGATTTTAAATACGCTCTACAAATAAATGACTTGCATATGGCTGCCCTCTAATGGATAAACAAAATTCAGCTACTCAAGTCAATATTAATACATTTAACCTTAGTATGTTTTATGGCATTACTGTGAGGCTTGACTGTATTTCCCTCCTCAATGATCAGTTTAATCTAGCTGGTGAAGCTGAAGGCAGAGATGGAAATTAGTTTAGTCGTGACTTTAGAAGTTACCCTGACAAGGGATTCTGTAAAATCAGAGATAGAGCTGATGGTTGGGCTGGTCATCGCCTGCTCCTTCTGACTGATGTAGGTCTGAATGTAAAGTTTCAAACTGATTAATAGGTATTAATCTGTTTTCTAATGTTCACACAAAAAGAGCTTTTACAATGTGATTCTGCATTTGATTCCTCCTTGACTGGGGGGTAAAGAGAAATAACTAGCAAGAGAGACAGAGAGAAACTTTTCAAAGTTGAACTGATTGTCCAAAGCCTTTTTGTTGTCAAATTTTAAATCATCTATTACTCACTGTAATCCTTTCTATACCCACCTCTGTATGACTTCACAGAGCATCACTGCCAAAGAGTATTCTTAAATAAACTTCAGCTGGTACAAAATGCGGCAGCCAGAGTTCTCACAAACACTAAAAAATTTGATCACATCACCCTAGTCTTGTGGGGAAGATGGTGGCGCAGGAGGTAGTGCTATCGTTCGGCAACTGAAAGGTTGCAGGTTCGAGCCCTGGTTCCTCCTGACCCCATCAAAGTGTCCTTGAGCAAGACACTGAACCCCAAATTGCTCCCGGTGTGCAGGTTGGCACCTTGCATGGCAGCCTCTGCCACCGGTGTATGAATGTGTGTATGGATGGGTGAATGTGAGGCATAAATTGTAAAGTGCTTTGAGTACTCGTAAGAGTAGAAAAGCGCTATATAAATGCATTCCATTTACCAACAAAATAAGAGGGTTGCAGGTGAAAAAATTGAATGTAAAATTTGACAATTCAGGTTTTCAGCACCATGGACAGCAGCCTACTGTTGCTTAAAAGGCATTATTATGCTCACTTTCAGTTTATAATTTTATATTTATGATCTACTAGAATAGAGTATGCATGCTTCAGTGTTCAAAAAGCACATATTGTTTTCTCATAATGCACATCTCTATTCACCCTCTGTCTAATCCCTCCCCCAATGAGTCCAGTGTGGTTTGATTGGTCGGTTTACCCTTCATTCCCCTGTCTTTCAGTCTGCAGACAGATCCTTGCAGGTAGGCAGACAATAAGGATTGTGTTATGAGGTGACCTCATCATGTCATGGAAGTAAGGGCTGGAATTACAATGAGGTGTTTTAGGCAGATGAGAGATGAGTGGTTTCTGTGCTGAGAGTTACTCCCTTTGCTATGTACTTTGCATCTAAAGACTTTGCAGACCGTTTACATGCAGCTGAAGCCATATAACACACTAATAGAAAGGGAAAAGCATAATAGGTCCCATTTACTGAGTGTTACAGCAATATGCAATATATTATTTTATATATAAATTTCTTTTGATGTTGACCAGAAGTTATGTGATACCTCCCCCCCCAACTTATCAGATAAGTAAGAGCTGCTGTCAGCTGAGACAAGCTGGTGTGATTCGTTTCAATTCAATATTATTCGTGTCGCGCATTTTCACAACATTACATTGTCTCAAAGCACTTTACCTTATCCCTGCCCAAAGCCCACAGAGAGCAAGCCAGTGGCAAGGAAAATCTCCCTAGAAGGAAGAAACCTTGGGAGGAACCAGATTCAAAGGGGAAGTCCATCCTGCAAGTGCTGGCAGAGGAAGTGATATGAGCAAAATGGCAAAGTCCCAGTTCACACTGTCCATATTTTAAGATTAAAATGAGTAAAAAGTGGGCGGTCCTGATTTCGTGTCTTACATCACACTGCAAGATGGTCACTGATTGGTGGGCTCTGAGAGGAAGCTGTGATCTGAAAACCACAAACCATTTA
This sequence comes from Paramormyrops kingsleyae, assembly GCF_048594095.1. Classification (NCBI taxonomy): domain Eukaryota; kingdom Metazoa; phylum Chordata; class Actinopteri; order Osteoglossiformes; family Mormyridae; genus Paramormyrops; species Paramormyrops kingsleyae. The sequence continues at coordinate 1,385,281 of NW_027325966.1, read as the reverse complement.
CATTTCATTTTGAAATATTTAAAAAATATTAATTCAATCAGAATATTTATTAAATAAAAATAATTACGAAAATACATTAAATATATATTTAAGAATTAATAAGCAACGCAATAAGACTTTTACTTTCACTAATTAATAAACCAATATTAAACTTTGACCAGCAGGTGGCAGCAAAGCACGTGTGAAGAAGAGGCCATCAGCGGTACAAAGCACTGGCTGTACAGGTTCCAACACTGCAGACAAACCTCCCTGTTTAACTGACTCCTATGGTATGACTAGACAGATTGAGCAGGGCCGCATGAGAGAGGTCTCACTGCAGTTAGTGTAACCATTTATTTTACAACTCATCTGTCTCATTCTGCTTCATAAAGGTCACACCCCACTTCCAGCTTCCTCTGACGCAAGGAGATTCGTGCACAAATGGCTACAGCTTAAACTGAAACAATAATGATATATAAAAAGACATTTCATACAAACACAGCATAACCTTGCTGATAAAGCCTTGCGGTTTGTGCATTTATTTACACTAATAGTGGGTGTATGCTAATTATATTAACAGGATTAATAAGCGTGTATACTTAATCAGAATTCCCTAAGACCCGTGCTTTGTATCGGCCCCTCCCATTTTGACAACAACAAACTACATGTCACTGCAGGGCTTTAGAGACTAACTACTCCAATAATTGCGTAGTGATATTGAAGATAGTCATCGACTACGCCCACTAATCATGGCAGCCTTAATACATATATCAACAAAAGTTTTAATACGTATTGTCTCTGTTTACGTGATAACGAAGACCTAAATATATATTTGCTTTAAATATGTGACTCATGTTACAGAAAATATAAGTAAACCATGAGGACAGAAAAGTCACGGAATAACAGGAATGACCGACATATAGTGCCAAACAGACAAGGTGCAAAGACTGTACTCATAGTACAAACAAAGTAAACGTAGTGCACTATGTAGGGTAAGTTGTACATTTGTTTGCACTTTGCAGCTTACCTTGCGTTGACTCTTTGTAGTACGGTCCCCACGACGGTGGTGGAAATATAAGGGGCTGGTTATCAGAGGGCATGGATTTTGTGGCAGTTTCTATATTGGCGTTGCTGGTGGAGGGAGCTGCATTTGAGGGTTTGTATTCAGCAATGGCTTGAATGCCCTGTGTATTAAGGCGAACTCGCGGACGATTACATCTCTCACACAGCATAGAATTAATAAGACTTGTTCACTGTCCTCCAGTTACTGTAATATTCTGGGAAGTTGTGATTGTTCAACTCCACTGCGCACAGTTAGGAGCAACTCCAACTCCACCTAGCAAACATACGTACGAGGTGATTGAGGTATGGAATGATTCTGACCCTGTATGGACGAATCATCCCCAAATTCTATTGCGTCCATGATTCACCCATATCATTGTGCCAAGGTTGAGCAGCACAACATGTTTTTCTAAGCCTCAGATCACAAGACCAGAGGATAGTGAGGATAGCTGAGAAGATCATTAGAGTCTCTCTTCCCTCCGTCATGGACATTCACATCACACGCTCCATCCGCAAAGCCACCAACATTGTGGATGACCCCACCCACCCCTCACATTATCTTTTCACCCTCCTAGCGTCTGGAAAAGCATTCAGGCCTTCACACCCAGACTCAGAAACATGGAGTCAGACTACTGAACTCTCAGGGACTGATCTGATACCACACACACACACACACAAACAGGTCTGTAATTATATCTTCGTGGGGACTCACCATTCATTTCTATGGGGAAAACTGTAATCCCAACATGACAACCTTAACCTCTACCCAGCCCTAACCTTAACCATAAGTAACCAAACCAAATACAAGACTTCTGGCATCTTTAGTTTTTTATTGTATTGACAGATCTTTGTGGGGACCTGAAAAATACCCCCAAAGCATCAAAATAACAGGTTTTTATCACATTGCGGGGGACATTTGGTCCCCACCATGTAATATAAACCTAATCCACACACACAAACAGACACACACACACACATGTGCGTGCACACACACACACACAGATTAGGTATCTGAGTCTTTGTGGGGATTCTCCATTCATTTTTATGGGCATAACCCCAATCCTAACTATGGCAATCTTAATCCTTAATCCCTACAGTAGTAAGCAAGAAGTAACAGTAAGTAACCAAACAAAATACAAGACTTTTGGAATTATTATTCCTTTGATTGCATTCACAGAATTTTATAAAACTGAGTCAGTTTTTTCTTTTGGGGACCAAAAACATGTCCCTACAAAGTCAAATTAACGTGTTTTTATAACACTGTGGGGACATTTGGTCCCCACAACATAATATATACATGACCACCCACCCAAACACACATAGACACACACACACACACACACACACACACAGACTGGCTTACCTATATAATCTATAGATTCTTGAATGAAATATCTGCAAAGCAGCTATTATGGCATGGCCTTAGGTTTGAACATGCAGTTTTTAAGGACACTGCACTAACTATAAACGAAACACTGCACTTATTCTGCCCTCACTTCAGAGTGTCCTACGCTTTCTTCAGCTAGGCAGAGAGATAACTCGTCCATGCACGTCGTATTTGAATGGTTTATTTTAATGCTTCATTCGCTTGGACAGTGTGCCAGGAACAGAGTAAAACTAAAACACAAGAGTACATATAATAGATATAAGAGACATATAAGCATGAATAATATCATAAATTTACCCCATAAACCAAACAAAGGTCCAAGAGCATCACGAATTAGAAAAAAAAGAAATCCCAATTTAAATATGTATTAAATTTCGCCATATTTCCTCAAAGATATGCATAAAATACAGTTTAACAGGTATAGTTGTAATCATACTCACAGACGATGCCTCCAACATATAATTGCGTGTAGGATGGCCTTAGATGCACATATTAACTGGTGCACCATGTGTTTCTCTGTTGCTAAACATAGAACTAACTCAACCCAAAGGGAAGTGGCGCTAAAGGCAACCCCAAGTAACAGCACCACCTGCAGGCTAGGAGTACATTAACACAATAACAGAACACTCCCCGCCTGGTATCCAAGGGATACCATCAAAAAAAACAGCACAACATGAACACATCATTTAAGCCTCTGAAGGAAGAAGTAACACAGTCTCGGTGACTGGACGAAGGAATGTCTTCCACGTGTCTCTTTTGGTTGTCTTCACCTCTACCTTCCTCACCTTCCCATCCTCACTAGCGAAGGCATGTGTGACTACGCCTATAGGCCAGTCATTCCTTTTAACCGTATTGTCCTTCAGCATCACAAGATCACCCCTTTGGAGGTCCCTCTTATCTCCTTGCCACTTCCTGCGAGCCTGCAGGGTCGGAAGGTACTCCTTCCTCCACCGGTCCCAGAAAATGTTGGCGAGGCTTTGGACCTGTTTCCACTGACTTGCGTACAGATTACTGGCATCAAACTCCCCTTGGGGAGGCGGGAGCACCCCGACCTTCTGAGTGAGCAGTGTTGCTGGTGTTAAGATGAGAGGGGAATCTGGGTCAGTGGACACCGGTACCAGCGGACGAGAGTTCACAATAGCAGAGACTTCGGCCATGAAGGTGGTCAGGACCTCATGAGTGAGCTTGGATGGGGCTATCTTTGCCAACATTGAATCAAGAATACGCCTGGTGACTCCTATGAGCCGCTCCCAGCTACCCCCCATGTGCGAACTGTGCGGAGGATTGAAGACCCAGACGCATGTGTTTTTGGATAGGTAATCTTGAAGTTTCCTCTCAATGAAGACTGAGTCCATTTCCAATTTCCTACACGCGCCGATAAAATTCGTCCCACGATCTGACCTGATTTGCTTAGCTGGTCCCCTGATTGAAAAGAACCTTCTCAGGGCATTTATGAAAGAAGAGGCGTCCATTGACTCAAGGACTTCAATGTGGATGGCCCTAGTGCTCATGCATGTGAATATCGCTGCCCAGCGTTTGCCTGTAGCCAAGCCTCCTCTAGTACGGCGAGCAGCTACCGTCCATGGCCCAAACACATCTACTCCTACGTGAGAGAATGGAGGGTCTGTGTTCAGGCGCTCTAATGGGAGATCCGCCATCTTCTGTGTTTCCGTCCTTCCACGTAGCTTCCTACAAGTTACACACTGGTGGAGTATGCTGCTGATGCACCGTTTCCCACCTATGAGCCACCAGCCAGCAGTCCTTATGGCACCTTCAGTTAAGTGGCGTCCTTGATGGTGAACCGTCTCATGATAATGACGTATGAGCAAAGTTGGAACATGACTCCGTGCTGGAAGAATGAATGGGTGGATTTCGTCCCTTTCGAAGTTAGCTTGCGACAAGCGTCCTCCAACTCTAATTGTCCCACGATCGTCCAGGTATGGGTGCAAGTTGTACAGCACGCTCAGCTTGGAAATTGGCGAACTGTCTTTGAGGGCCTTTATCTCCCCACTGAAGGCTCGCTGCTGTACACTTCGGATTATAGCAATCTTAGCCTGATTCAGTTCTTCTGAACTCACACTGTCACAGATGTGCCATCCCTTGCAGGTGGCTCCTTGTCTAAATGACTGGGCAACATGTATAAGGTTTTTTACTGCGCGTAACAGTGACTTCCAAGTCGAGAACCTTTCAAAGCGTTGTGGGTCTAGACCTTTAGCGGTGACAGCTGTAATGTTGTTCATGACCTCTGGATGAACTTCGATGTCTGACCCTGGTTCAAGTAGGTCAAAGGACTCATGTGACACCTCTAGCTCAGATTTGAGCAGGAATGGTGGTCCTCTCAGCCACGTGCTGTTAACTAGGCTGCTTGCCGGGACTGACCTTGTGGCTTCGTCTGCAGGGTTTCGATCACTTCGAACGTACCGCCACTGATCCGGAGTAGTCGACTTCCTTATTCGTTGCACACGGTTGTTCACATACACATAGAATCGCCTTGACTCATTGTGAATATACCCTAAGACAACTCTGCTGTCTGAGTAAAATATCACTGCGTCAAATCTGATGTCCATCTCATCAATGACTGCGTCGGCAACTTCCACTGCTAGTACTGCAGCACAGAGCTCTAGACGTGGGACTGTGATCTCTGGGCGAGGTGCAAGTTTTGTCCTCCCAAATATGAATCCGACCTTTGCTATCTGATTTGAATTGATGGTTCTGAGGTATGCCACAGCCGCGATAGCCTTTATGGATGCATCACAGAAAACATGCATCTCCCTTTTGTATGCTTGGCTGATGGAGGCAGGAGTGTATTGCCGTGGTACCTCGACTTGTTCAAGCGCAGAGAGTGAATCTTCCCACGTTTTCCATCTGTTGTATTTGTCCTCTGGCAGAGGTGCGTCCCAGTCACACGACTGCAGGGTAAGCTCTCGCAACAAAGACCTCCCCTGAATACTCACCGGGGCAACAAAGCCTAGGGGGTCAAAAAGACTGTTTATGGTGGACAGAACTCCTCGCCTGGTGTAGGGTTTTCCTGTCACTGACACCCGGAAGGTGAACAGGTCTCTGTCTATGTCCCAGCTCACTCCCAAACTTCTCTGCATTGGAGAAGGCTCCTTTTCCCTGTCAAGGTCTTTGAGCCCTTTAGCCAGATCCTCTAGTGGGAATGCTCTCATCACGCCTGGTTTGTTGGAGGCGATTTTATGCAACCGCAGGTTTGAAAGACTGAGCATCCGCTGGGTGTTGTGAAGAAGGGCTATAGCTTGCTGCTCTGTAGGTACAGATGTGAGCCCATCGTCCACATAAAAGTTTCGCTCAACAAAGTGCCTAGCTTCCCAACCACAGCCACTTTCGCCATGGAGAGCTGCTTTCCTGAGCCCAAACATGGCCACTGCTGGGGACGGGCTGTTGCCGAAGACATGTACACACATACGATATTCTACTACTTCATCATCGAAGATGTTGTCGCGGTACCAAAGGAACCGCAGGAAGTTACGGTGATCTTCACGAACTACAAAGCAGTGAAACATCTGTTGCACGTCTGCTGTCACGGCGACCAATTCTCTTCTGAAACGCATCAGTACGCCGACTAAACTGTTATTCATGTTGGGTCCAGTGAGGAGGATGTCGTTGAGTGAAACACCGCAATACTGGGCGCTTGAGTCAAAGACCACTCGTATTTGTCCTGGCTTTTGGGGGTGGTATACTCCAAATATCGGAAGGTACCAACATTCGTCTTCTGGCTGTACAGGTGGAGCAATCTCTGCATGTGCGTTTTCAAAGACCTTGCCCATAAACTCAACAAAATGTTCTTTCATTTCAGGATGCCTCCTGAGCCTGCGGGTAAGTGACTTAAGGCGATCCTCTGCCTGCCCACGATTGTTCGGTAGCCTTTGTCGGGGGCTGCGGAAAGGGAGTGGTGCGACCCAGCTGTTGACATTATCCTGATGGAACTCCTTCTCCATTATCCTTAGGAAGGCAAGATCCTCCATTGAAGGGGCTAGTTTGTCATCATCCTTGGTATAATAGAAGATATGATCGCTTGTTGAGTCCTTCAGCATGGCTGGTGCCCACTGTTGTTTTCTATGTAAAGGAAAGAGGTTCGGAGGTGAGTTGTAACCTTCTTTAATGTGCATGGAGCTAGAGCAAGGGGTCATGCAGCTGGGACGTCCATTCTCGAGAATGTTAGTCTTAAACGTGTGTACTGACGTAGGTTTATGTGCACCCCGAAGGCAAACGTCACCTATTATTACCCATCCAAGGGCTAGACGTTGCGCAAAGGGAGCACCAAGTGGTCCGTTGCGTTGTTCTAGCACTTTGTGAACTTGGATGATGTCTCTTCCCAGAAGGATGAGAATTTGAGCGTTTGGATCCATTGCTGGAATCATGCTAGCTAAGGCTTTAAGGTGGGGCTGATGCGCTGCTGCATCCGGTGTTGGAATTTCTGCCCTATTGTCGGGAAGTTCGTCACACTCAAGAAGAGTGGGAAGGGACAGACATGTCTTCCTGTCGATGGACTCCACCACAAGTCCTTTAGCTCTCCGACCGATGACATCTGAAACACCAGAGCACGTTTTAAGGGTGTAGGATGATGCATAATCGGTAATCCCAAACATGTCGAATAGCGTCGATCTAGCCAGAGATTTATTGCTCTGGTCGTCCAGAATCACATAAGCCTTTATCTTCCTTTCAGGTTGACCTTCAAGATAAATGTTTACGAGACATATTTTAGAGCAAGACCTCCCTGATAAGCCATTGCCGCAGACTTCAGTACAGGTGGTAGTGGCATGTGAGGTGGCGGAGGTCTGATCTTCCTCCCCGCCGTGACTGGTCGAAGGGTTGACTATCTCCTTGCTTAACCATGGAGCTGGGCCGTCGTGGAGTGCCGCAATGTGCCTGTTGCTGTCACACTCAGAGCACTGTATAGCAGCTCTGCAGTCCTTTGCCTTATGGCTCGTCGAGGAGCAGCAGCGAAAACATATAGAGTTTTCCTTTAAGAAGGCCTTTCTCTGCTCAAGTGACTTCCCTCGAAAGCCCCTGCATTTGCGCAGTGGGTGTGGCTTCTTGTGGAGGGGGCAGTTCTTATTAAGGTCCTCAGTGTTCTTAACAATATCGTTGCCTTTCATAAGGCTGCCCACTTCTGTCTTGTGCACAACAATTGAGGCATGTGCCGGCCCTTTAAGCGGCTTGTTAGCTCTCATTGGAGGTGCACTGGTAGTCACCATTTGGAAACTCGGATCGTTCCTTATTCGAGCTTCTGTACGAACGAAACTAGAGAAGAATGAGAAAGGTGGAAAGCCCACACGATGTTTCTGTTTATATCTGGACCCTGTCAAAATCCACTTCTCCTGTAGGCTGACTGGAAGCTTCTCCAGGATGGGACTGATGCCGCGAGCAGTGTCCAGGTAGGACAAGCCAGGCAAGTAACCTTCGGCCTTGGCTGACTCGAGTTCATGGAGTAAGTCCCCTAGATCTCTGAGACGTTGGGGCTCCCTGTTAGAGATCTTCGGGAAGCCCTCCAGTTTCTGAAACAGAGGCGCTTCTATTGCTTCGGCTGATGCATAACATTCTTCCAACCTCTCCCAAACCCTGTTAAGTGCTATGCCTGGGTATCTAATGTGCACTGATCTTACTCTTCTCACATGCTCAGCCGAGTCAGGTCCTAGCCATTTAATGAGAAGGTCGAGTTCTTCACTTGGCTTCAACTGTAAACCTTCTATGGCATTGTGAAAGGTGGATTTCCACGATAAGTAATGCTCTGGTTTATCGTCAAACCTTGTCAAACCTCCTGTCAGAAGGTCTCGTCGAGCTAAGAACCTGGCCAGATCGATGACACTGGATTCGGAAGGATAGACTGCACTGATCTTGGATCTCTCACCAGCTGGGAGGGTATCCCTGTGGTGAGTTGGTAAAAATGACCTGGCTGATTTGTAAACTGGTGAATTAATTGTTCCTCTATCGACTTCGGTTTTCTCTCCTAGCTTGACGATGTCCTCCCAGGGCATGGACTGCTGATGTGGAGTACATTGAGGTGGCATGTTCATGACTGGAGAGAAGCAGTAGGGCTGATCATTCCTCTTAACACAAGATGGTGTATACATAAAGTCAACTTGTGAATTGCATTTTTGTGAGGCAGACTGGTTAGCTTTAACAAAATCCATTTGATCTTGAACATACCTCCTTGTGTTTTCAGACGAATTAATGGATGCTGCGTGGTGGGTGCTAACCTGAGAGAGCTGCTCTGAGTTGGCTACATCAGCAGCTGTTTCAAACACAAAGGCTTCTGCAATAGCGACTTCAGCCTCCCTTTCGTGTCTGAGTGCCTCTAATGTAGCTTCAAGACGTGTTTCTTCCACTTTAAGCTGCGCCTGTTTTACCTTTACTTCTATCTCCCTTTGTGCATAAGCAGCTCTCGCCCTCAATGCTTCAGCCTTAGCACGAGCTTGTATAGCAGTTTGGCCAGATGAAGACCTTTGTGAGTCTTTAGATGATTTAGTGGAAGAACGTGAACTCACGGATTTAGTTTCACTCATCCTTACTTCTGCTGAGGATATTTAGTTAGTTAATACAGGAAACGCTGAGAGAGAAAGTGATCCACCTCTAAGCTGCAATCGCAGATGGCCGTCTTTTTACTATTCTGCCCTCACTTCAGAGTGTCCTACGCTTTCTTCAGCTAGGCAGAGAGATAACTCGTCCATGCACGTCGTATTTGAATGGTTTATTTTAATGCTTCATTCGCTTGGACAGTGTGCCAGGAACAGAGTAAAACTAAAACACAAGAGTACATATAATAGATATAAGAGACATATAAGCATGAATAATATCATAAATTTACCCCATAAACCAAACAAAGGTCCAAGAGCATCACGAATTAGAAAAAAAAGAAATCCCAATTTAAATATGTATTAAATTTCGCCATATTTCCTCAAAGATATGCATAAAATACAGTTTAACAGGTATAGTTGTAATCATACTCACAGACGATGCCTCCAACATATAATTGCGTGTAGGATGGCCTTAGATGCACATATTAACTGGTGCACCATGTGTTTCTCTGTTGCTAAACATAGAACTAACTCAACCCAAAGGGAAGTGGCGCTAAAGGCAACCCCAAGTAACAGCACCACCTGCAGGCTAGGAGTACATTAACACAATAACAGAACAGCACTAATTCTAAAATGGTTTTATGTGAACTTTATTTAACATAGAATAAAAAAGAAATCAAACCAAAATTTAGTCTCTCGAAAAACTTGTATATGACATATCTTCGAAATTTAAAATACCAGGATACAGAATTTGAATAACAAGAACTATAGTCTTCCTTCTCAAAAGCGTGAACAACTATCTGAAGACCTACTAGTTCCTGAATTGTTGATGTTGCCTATGAAATTCGCTGAGAGTTGACGTCGCCCTACCAAAGTCGCAAAAATGCTAATTGCGTCAACCAGCTATGGAAATACAGCGGCGGTACACCCCCAATACAGTGGTATTACGCATTACCGTAATGCTGCCTAGCAAAAACATAATGTCATAAAAAAAATTACAGACAGACATTATAGACAGAGCTGCGTGGTTTCCTATTGACAAGTAGATATATGATTTGGGGACTGAAAGGCGGCTAGATATCCAATCACGCCCAGCTACAGTAAGCACAAACTGAAGATACTACTCCTGATTGGACTAGCTTCAAATTCGTCCCGCCCTGACAAAAAATTCTTTGTTTTCATTCGTTGAACATAATGTCAATACATATCTTCATACTATTCGACCAATTAAAACTCTCGGTGGTTTCCATAGAAACAAAATAATTGCAGTTTAAAGACAAACTTTCTGACAGAGAGATGGCGCAGAGGTGAGCAGCATCTCTTCTTATGTTTCTTGCTATTTCTTCAGATTATGTTTTGTTAGCATATTTAATTCTATATTTATTTTTATGTCCTGATATAGTACATGCAAATTTTGCGGCACAATATCGTTGAAATATATATATATAATTAGTTGTTTAAACTGTAGATGCTGTGGCCATTATTCTAAATATGGTTGTTTACATTTAAATGGTAAGAGAATATATTTGTGTTAAACTTAAAAACAATAAGTCTTATGGTTGATATGATTGGTTATACTCATCCGGCCTGTGATAATGCATTTCATCTGAAGATGTTATTCTGAAAAGATCGCCTATACGTTTACTTTTTAAATGTCCCATGTTCTTGAAGTAAGATTAACTTTTTGCTAGGTTCGGTATCATGGTGATGTTATAGCGTATCGAAGCAGCGTCATAATTTCGCAAGCTTTACTGTATTGTGAAGCAGTTTTAGCAATTCGGTCGTTACTGCCGGAGTAGCCTCGACGCCACGAGCAGCTAATGAAGGCTCCATCTCTTTCCATAGGCATTCTTGATGAATAGCATTTAGGAAAGAAGTTGAAAAAATACCGTGCCTAGTTTGGCTTTGCGAGTATCACATATGGCTAGTTAATTATTAGTTCTTATTTATTCACCAGAATGAGAATTGCGAGAGCTGTTTCCTGGACCAACGACCAGTACTGGGGAGCCTGGGACCTGTGGGACGAGGTGATCGACTGGGGAGATAAGGAAGGTTTGGAGGAGTACTCACCAGCGACACCCCCCACTGTCCAGACTGGGGAGGTTATGGGGGGACTGGGAGGTGTGACTGACTGGTGTAAGGGAGGGGAGGGTATGAGCATGAAAGGCTCTGAGACTCTTCAGAGCAATTACGGCCTGACATCTGAAGAGTGGGAAATTTATAAGACGTACTACCTTCAGAAAAAGAAGAAGGTCAGGAAGAATAGGAGCACTCAGGGGATAGATGAGGTAAAGGGTGCGATTAGTGGGGAAAAGGTGGAGCTGGCAGAGAGGGAAAAACATGTGGGGGTGACCTCCAGTGTACAGGTGGAGGCCGCAGACCTGAATGTAGGCATTAATAAAATGCAAAATGGAAGCAAGGGGAAGCAAGGTGAGGTGGGGGTGAATGTGAAGGTGGTTAAGGTGGAGGGGGGGATAATTTCCCTGAAGGCAGAGGATACGAAAGGAAATGTGAAGGTGGAGGCTGTGCAAGTCCAAGTGTGTGAGTTTGGGCTTGCAGAAGTAAATTCTGGGGATGTAAATGTTGAGATTGTGGGGGTAGAAGTAGGGGAGGTAATTATTGAGGGTGCGGACATGGTGAGTGATGTAACCATATTGGAAATTATAGTAAATGATGTACTAGTTGAGATTATAAATAGAGAAGGAGGTCAGGAGGAAACTGGCGGTGTAGAGATAGATGTGGGTCAGGTAGAGATAGAAGAGGTAGAAGTGGTGGGGAATTAATATAAAAGTTGAGCGTGTAGAGCTCATTACATAGAGAAGAGCCAAAATACGAAAAAGATGAAGTTGTGGTTCTGCTGCTGCTGTTTAGGAAACATTAAATAATTGAAACAGTATCTAAGATAATAAATCAAGTATGATAAATTTTGAGATATGTGGAATGTTTCATAATAATGTTTAACGTTTATTAAGAAAAAAATGTATATTTCTAAGTAGATTTGTAAACTGCTCTTTAAAGTATTAATTTTCAGAATTCCAGAATTTCCAAAATCTCCAGGTAATTTAATTTGATTTCATTTTGTTTAAACTGCACACACATAAAAATGATTAGCCCTGTTATGTATTTGTGTTTTATTTATTGTTTATTTATTAAGCACCCTATCCCTCATGGATGGCATGTTGTACAGGTCACCTGTGTTCCCATAAACTTTAACTTGTCTTGCAGTCTTGTTCCCCCCACACCCTCTGCTTTTTCCCTTCCTCTGTTTCTATCTTCACTCCAGGTCCAAGACGTTTCCAGCCCACTGTCCTTGGGAAAAGCCACCATCCGTGGCCACCGCTCCGGTTTCTCTGGGCCCTCCTGCCCTGCAGGCCCCTCGGGCCCCTCTGGTTCCTGTTCCTGCCCCCGTCCATGTCCTTGCCTTGCAGGTTCCCCTTCACCCTCAGGTCCCAGGCTTGTGGTACCGACGGTGTCCCTCCCCGCCCTATGGTCCCGACAGCGCCCCACTGCCTTACCATCCTTTCGTCCTGGTCCTAGTTCTCTCTTACCCGATCGTGATCCGTTTCCTTACTCCTGCGTGGTCTTCTCCTGTCGGGTCAGCAGTCCATATGGCTCTTTGCCCCGCTTGTGTCCTCTATCTGGCCCCGTTAACGGCCGTTCTCGTCTTCCCCGGCTCCTGTAACCCACACGAAATGTTTCTTGTCCCGTGTTATCACTCGTCTGTGGACCTGTCCTGGTGTGTGATGTACGTTCTATCATCCTGGTTGTCCCTAGTCTGACCCCAGTTCTCCTAGTGGTGTCCCGTCTTGCCCCCAGAGTGCCCTGTGCTGGTGTTGCCCCTGCCTACCCTGGTCTGCCTCGTCCCCTAATGGTGTTCGGTCTCTGCGCCCTTGTCCCGCAGCAGTGCCCATCTGTTGTCTTGTCCTTGCCTCTTCCACTGTGTCTCCCATCTTAGTGTACGTATAGCCTGCTGTCTTCCCCGCTGTCCCATCTGCTCCCTCACATGCCCTGTAAAAAGTGTCCTTCAGTCCTGCGATCCTCAGTCCAGTCATTGATGTTGCTGCCTGCATGTGCTCCCCAGTGTGTCCTGTGTCTAGTGTTCTTGCCTGATCCTCCCTACCCTGTTTGGACCCCTTGTGGTCTGTTTCCTTTGCCCTTCCTGTAGTGTAGTTTTCTTTAATAAAGCCCCTTTTGGTTTTCCTCCATGCCTGTCTTAGCCTCTGTCCTTGCCCTCGACGTGACACCATTACAGTGTGACCAGGTAAATGCTTCTAGCTGGACACCACACTACTGTAAATGCTGCTGAAGGCTTACCTCAGTTTATCATTATTCCCTTCATCTTGAAAGAGAACAGCAGCAACAAGTGGGAAAATGATTAAAAAGTAAAGAACACTGTTCTGTTAGTAAGCTTCTTAAGGTAAAGTCATTTTAAATAATAGTAGTTACTGATACTTTATTAATCCCTGTGGGGAAATTGTCTTTACGCCTCCCTCAACTTGCTCTTCATAGAGTAAGCTCTCCATAAAGGGCAGCCACCCATAGTGGCGCCCAGGGAGCTGGGGGTTAAGGGCCCTGCTCAAGGACCCGCAGACATGCTGAGGATGGGTTTGAACCGGTGACCTTGTGCTTACAGGCACACAGGCTCAGCCCACTGAGCCATGAATACAGGTATGAGATTCGCTGCTGAAAGTTGCAACACTGGCACAAAGCTTCAGCAGCAGAGATGTATGCGTGTGCCATGTTGTAGCCGATCAGTGTAAACACTACCCAGACGTGCTCTTGTTTATTTCAATCACAATGGGCGTATTCACATATTTCTTTACCCAGTACCAACTGTCGGATTATCATGTTATTATCATGGGAATAGCACGATTTGCAAGTGGGCAGGCGATCAGAGCTGCTTCGAGACGCCAAGTCAGTCACTCTTGTTCTTCCTATTTGTATCACGAAGCTGTAAAAATATATTTAGTTTCTACCTATATATATATTTGAAAAGTAGACCGTCCAAGGTTTCTGAGGGTGTTTTTTATATGACAAAAACTCGCAGAGTTATTTAAACGGTTTGGGTAAATTTCTGTCAGATCCCACCGGTGGGACGGCCGACTCCAGAGGGTTAATATAGCCCCTTTTGGTTTTCCTCCATGCCTGTCTTTGCCTATGTCCTTGCCCTCGACGTGACACCATTACAGTGTGACCAGGTAAATGCTGCTAGCTGGACACCACACTACTGAAAATGCTGCTGAAGGCTTACCTCAGTTTATCATTATTGTCATCGTCTTGAGAACAGCAGCAAAAAGTGGGAAAATGATTAAAAAGTAAAGAACACTGTTCTTCTTAAGGTAAAGTCATTATTGGAACTGAAATTAGAATAATGAAATACATTCAACAGAATGGTTGTCCATCCATCCATCTTCTGAAACTACTTTATCCCAACCAAGGTCACAGGGAGTCTATCCCAGGAACAATGGGCACAGACAGGGACCAACCCTGGGCAGTTGCCAACACACCTCAGGGCACACGCACACACAACTACAGGGCCAGTTTAGACTAATCAATCAACCTATCCTGCACATTTTTGGACCGTGGGAGGAAACTGGAGCCCCCAGTGAAAACTCACACGAACAGCGTGCAAACTCTACACAGATAGGACCCAGGACCAGACCCAGGACCTTCTCGCTGTGAGGCAGCAGCACTAACCACCGCGCCACCCTGTTGAAATGGTCGTTTGTAAAATAATACATTCAGGTTATGTTATTGTAGATCTGGAACGTGGTGTTAAAATGTAGTGGTGAACTTAAGACTGCCCATTCAGTATCGCTGTTCTCCTAATGATAGACACAACAATTAATATTAAATATTTTATATAAGACATCCGGAGGCTGCAGGACATCATCCAAGCAGCAGAGAAGCTCATTGGCTGCAGCCTCAACCTCAGTGATTCACTACCTGCCCCAAGAACAAAAAGGCGACCTGGCGAGATCATCGCCGACCCCTCCCACCTCAGCCATAAACTCTATCAAATTCTCTGTTCTTGGGGACGGATCTGATCCATCAGAACCACCAAATCAAAAGAAGAGCAAAGCTTTTTCTCCGAGCGGTTGCTCTGCTCAACACCTGATCCGCACTCTGCCGCTGGACTACTGGGCACTTCACTCTATATTTGAATTTATTTTATTATTACATATTTTTTTGCTTCTTTAAAACTAATCCCCTGCTTATTGCCTTTAGACTTTGTTTCAATATTTATTAGGATAGAATAGAGAGATAGAGACACACCTCAGAATAAATGAAGGCGATCAACTACACAGTTAAATGTCCAACAACCCAACCTAAAATCGACCTGCCCAGATGCACAGTCTTACTCTAAGGCTGGTGGAGAATGATGGAGGGGGTCCACTGTTCACCTGGCAGACGTCCTGAAGTCTGTTTCGACAGGGATTCCACAATGAAATTGGCTTGTTGCATCTTGGAGCTCGTCTGGCAGAGACGTCCTTTGCAGGGTCTCAGGAAGGGATTGAGTCAACCCAATAAAGCAGAGAGTGCTCTGGCCACAGGGTCTTTCTTCCCAAACATAAGCATATACAACATATATATCCATATATAGATATAAATTTAACTGAAGACAAGAAATATATGCAGTTACCAATGTAAAACAGGCATGCATACATACAGGAACTATACATAACAATGTAAACTATAGATATGGGTATGGTATCGGAATGTGCAGTGCAAAGTGGCTGCTGCTTATCAGTCCAGAAAACTTAACCTATACATGACAATATACATGCATATGAGGACCGTAGGGAAGAAGAAACTGCAGCATGAAGTGACTGGTGCTTATCAGTCCAGTATAAAAAGCAGGTGCAACTGCATGTAAGGTGCAGAGTGCAGTGAGCTGGGTGACCATTACCATAGTGCCTGGGGTGGGGGCACAGCTGGCAGAGGGTGGCAGTTGCTGGGGGTACAGACTGTTCCGGAGTCGGGATGTTCTGGTATTAACACTCCAGTACCATCTGCCTGGTGTCATGAGACTGATGATTTGTTGGGTGAGGTGTAGGCAGTGTAGACTACAGAAAGTGTAGGCATTGGTGAGCCTCCTTAACCAGCCGCTCCATGGTCTTTAACCAGTTTAGATCCTAAAACCAGTTGAAACAAGCAAAGCACGCAGGCACAGAAACACAAAGTAAGATGACTGAACAAAGCCAAGGCGGAGAGGGAGGGAGCAAGATGCATAAGAAGCCTCACAATACGTTGCTTAATATGATGAAGGGCAGCTCTGCCCCCTGCTGGTGGGATGGCAACAGCTGTTCAGTGAACATCTGCTTTAATTAAGTTCTGCATCATTTTCATTCCAGTGCTGGAAATGCTAGGAAACATGGATGGGTGATATGTAGCTTAATTAATTAATGTAGGTTAATTCATGTCAAAAGAAAGAAAGCTGAATTTTACACCACTGCATACAGTTAATTAAGAAGTTTAACCTTTTGCATGGCTGGATAGGCCAGCTTTACAAATACCAAACTGAAATTCACTAAGATGATTTCGGTCCAACTCGCAATATGCAAGGCTCATTTCAGCAGCATAGACACATGGTTCGAATTACGGGGGGAACTGGGGGGTACAGTACCCCCCGATCAAGACCTAGACCCCGCCAAAGAGACAAAAATAGCAGTTTGGGGGGGTTTTCTTTTGTTGTAAAGAAAAAAAAAAAAGCTAAACTCACCTTGCAGGAAAATTTCTATGTAAAACTATTTCAGACACCGTACTATTTTAACCACCTCGGCGCTAGAAGCAGCTTAGCCAGTCGGTTGCATCATTCATTCTCATTTACTGACCTGTTCATTGTGTTTGTCTGTCATGGTGCTGTTTGTCGTGCATTGGTAAGTGTAAATAGCCAGCAGAAGTCTAGCCTGTTGAAAATCTGTTATTTTACAACCTTCATTTATTCGTTTAAGTGTTTCATCTACTAATGCAAGCTGACGTCATTATAAGTTGAATTACTTACCATTGTACTTCTGAGGCCGGTACAGTCAACGTTAGTCAATTTAACTTGCAAGATAAGCTAAGTTCTCTATTTAAAACAGGCTTATTTGGTGAGGTAAAATCGATCATGGTCATTTTCCAAGGAGATGAACTCCCTATGTTTTCATTCTCATTTTATCATGAATAAATTGTGCCCTATTATTTGAATTTTAGTGGTATTGATTCTGCATTCCACTATTTCATATTTCTAGACATTTTTAGAAGCTTCATCTGATAGCCCAGATACTGCTTTGTTAAGTATAGATTAGATTTTATTCACAGACACACTACGAGGAAAAGGAAAGATGGAGACATCAGACACTTTTTCGGTGGTAAAAGAAGAGTAAGTAGGAAATATTAGTGTTAAGAGCTACAGAACATTACACCAAAAGTATAGGTGCAGTTTTGCAAACTGTTACTGTGTATGAAGGAAAGTGGTGGTCAGCAGAAGGCAGGAGAGGCACAGGAGCAGGAAGCAGGGAGATGGCAGGATGAGGACAGTGTGCAGGCAGCGGGGAGATGGCAGGATGAGGACAGTGTGCAGGCAGCAGGGAGATGGCAGGATGAGGACAGTGTGCAGGCAGCGGGAAGATGGCAGGGTGAGGACAGTGTGCAGGCAGCGGGAAGATGGCAGGATGAGGACAGTGTGCAGGCAGCGGGAAGATGGCAGGGTGAGGACAGTGTGCAGGCAGCGGGGAGATGGCAGGATGAGGACAGTGTGCAGGCAGCGGGGAGATGGCAGGGTGAGGACAGTGTGCAGGCAGCGGGGAGATGGCAGGATGAGGACAGTGTGCAGGCAGCGGGAAGATGGCAGGATGAGGACAGTGTGCAGGCAGCGGGGAGATGGCAGGGTGAGGACAGTGTGCAGGCAGCGGGGAGATGGCAGGATGAGGACAGTGTGCAGGCAGCGGGGAGATGGCAGGGTGAGGACAGTGTGCAGGCAGCGGGGAGATGGCAGGATGAGGACAGTGTGCAGGCAGCAGGGAGATGGCAGGATGAGGACAGTGTGCAGGCAGCGGGAAGATGGCAGGATGAGGACAGTGTGCAGGCAGCAGGGAGATGGCAGGAGAGGCACAGGAGCAGGAAGCAGGGAGATGGCAGGGTGAGGACAGTGTGCAGGCAGCAGGAAGATGGCAGGATGAGGACAGTGTGCAGGCAGCAGGAAGATGGCAGGATGAGGACAGTGTGCAGGCAGCAGGAAGATGGCAGGATGAGGACAGTGTGCAGGCAGCAGGGAGATGGCAGGAGAGGCACAGGAGCAGGAAGCAGGGAGATGGCAGGGTGAGGACAGTGTGCAGGCAGCAGGAAGATGGCAGGATGAGGACAGTGAGCAGGGAGCAGGAAGATGGCAGGATGAGGACAGCACGCAGGACCAAGAGGTGAGTTAGAAATGAGGCTGTACTTTAAGATCTACTGCATCATCAAGACAGATATTAGCCCAACAGGTAAATATTTATTTCTGAAGGCTGTTGGAGCTGGGGGGACTGAGAGGGCAGGAATAACACCAGACTGCTGGACCAGACCAGGCTGTTCGTAAATGTATAGGCTTATTACTTTTACTAGTATACTTCTCCTAGGATAATTCCTGGGAGTTATCAAAACCAAGTTCTTTTGGATAGGGATAAGGATAATGAGATCTTCTGCATTGATTCTCATTTTGTCGCATGTCCAGACCATGACCGTTTGTTGCATACATGTTAGTAAACACCCCTGGCGCATCTTGTACTCTTAACATTGATCTTGGTGGCGACTATTTGTATTGACGCGGTAGCAGACCATAATGGTCATAGAAGTGTTATGAAGGCAGTACCCCCCAATTATGGAGGGGTAATTCACATTCTGCATCAACCATAGGTTCACTGGTGACAGACTGTGTTACTGCAGACACATTGTCCTCAGATTCACTTTCATCATTGTCAACAACTTCAGAGTCACTTACTTCAATTTCACCTGGAAAAGATTATTAAAGAGATATGAATGCGTGTGCAAGGTTTTTTTCTCTTTAAATTGTACCAGTTTTAATACTAACCATCAATTTCGATGTCATCAAGCGATTTCCCTCGCACACTGGAAAGCTGCCCTTTTTCCATTGCCAAAAGTAGCTTGGAAATTTTAGCCAGTTGCATGGTGGGAATGGGTAACCTGTAGAACTCGCGATGAACATGGAGGTCATGACCAAGGAAATCTGCGAGTTGGTCCAGTTCATTGTTTTTTAAATTGAGCACTTGTGACAGTGTAGCCACATGTTTTCGCAGTTGGGTCGACCTGAGGTGCTCAGGATTTTTTGCTCCACACCAACTTGCATGGATGCATAAACAGTCCTGCCCTCTGTAGTAGCTCAATGATTTAGGTCTTGCAAACAAGAATATATTTGTATCACAGACACTGCATTCAGTTCTCTTACTGACCAATAGTGACAAGGCATCCACCATGATTGGTGTAAGTAGAATAGCAACTTTCCTGCCCCTTTTCCCCACAATCTCAATCCGTCTGAAATAGTTGCAGAGCTTCTGTTCAGTCTGTTACAATCCCATAGCGATGTCTTCATGGAGGTCTGTTTGGTCTCTCTCGTGAAAACTCTGGAGTGGCATTTTCTTCAGCACGTCTTCTATTGAAAACCATGATTTGTGCAAGGGTGACCTTTGCAAGTTCAGCATAGCTGTGTCATATGAAAGCACTGTAAATTTTTTTTTTTAATTTTTAATATTAAACCAATTAATTGTACTGTGAACGATATCAAATGACACAGACTACTATAAATATCTGTGAAGTGATATTTATATTTATCTATGATCCGACTTTTACTACACAATGATAAAAGGTCATTGATGTATATTTGTATTTCAAAACTTTTACAAGCTGTTAGATCTTAATATGGCCAGTATCAAAAGTCTCTTTTAAATAATCATACTGTGTCGTACTTAATCGTAAATTGATTAAAAAAAAATAATGTAAGTACATGGGTTAATTCATAAGTGTTTCCATTTTCACATTTCTCGAGGGTTAGACTTGCATTAGTCAGGTTAGGGTATAAAAAAGTTACACGGGCAAATAAAATCTTTGCATAAGCTTTTGCATCACCAGTTTACCTTTTCTGGACACAGTGTTGGAGTCTTCTCAATGGTCATCTGCAACAAAGAACAAATACAGCATCAGCAGGCTCAATGGTTAACCTGAATACCGTAAGCAAATCAACAAATAGAAAACATAATGGGGAAAAAACGGTGGTATTGTTGCATTCATAATTCATTGTACACAGGGACGGATTATGGGTTGTGTGGGCCCCTGGGCCCTTGGCAGCCAAACGCCCTTGTAGGAATTATTAGCTCAGGTAAATTTTAATATCTCCACCAATATGTTTCAATTAATTAAAGTTTAATTAATTATTATTTAATGCTGATTATTAATCAATCGTTATGCCAAATGGTCGGCTCCTCCAAACTCGATTGCGGTATCCCTGTGAGTCTGTTAATGTGAGACTTAAATGGGATTCACTAATTACCAATATCACTTAGTAACCTGGGTTAGAAGGCTCGTCCACCGAGCTGCGTCACCAGATAATGTAAACGATTGGTAGCAGAGCCCCCCCCCTCATGGCCGATGAGAGAGAGTCTCGCGATGTTTCAGGCGAGTTTGAGGTTCAGAGCGTGTAGCAAGATCGCACAGAGGCAGGAACTTATTATGAGACACACAATGACGGAGGCTAAAGTTGTGTAAAAGACATGCATTTATTCCTAACTAACACTACAACTAACATAAGACAGACATTACACCTAACACAAACAACAAACACGAAATAACGGAATACAACAAACAATGTAATTATGAAAATGCAATGACCGGATTTAAATGAGTAACCTTAAATGGGAAATACTGTTCTGCAAAGCAAGCACAGTTTGTGGAAACACGACCCTAAAGTCTTATAGCAGGTTAACAGAACAGCTTAAGTTGTTAGAATGAAAGGAAGTTGGTTTACTTGGTTGAAGAGTGGGGGGGGGTCTTGGCAGTTGATGGCAGAGCTGCTGAGCTGATGGCACTCAGGAAGGCGCGGCGTTTGGAGCAGTGGAGTGGAGCCCCTTTGGATTATCTCTCCTGGTGAAGCTTTGTCTTGGGTGCTGTTCTCTGTTCAGCTGGGCCTTCACCGGAGGGTTTCTGGTGGGCTTCTCGTCTCCCGGGCTGATGGTCTTTTCCGTACGGCTGCTGGGTGTTCTCTGCGCTGCTTTGTTCTGAGGTCCAGGTTTTTATGGTCTAAAGTTCATGAATAGGGATGACCAGGAATTCGAATCCTGGCCCAATGGCTGGCCATCCATTTGGCGGGCTTTCAGAAGGGGGTCTGTATCAGTCCTTTTGGGATTTATGGCCCAACTGAATCTCCCTTTACTGATGATTTTCATTAAGCTGTTATAACTTTTGATACATCCACTTTTATGGTAATCACTGACCAGATTTAGAATCAGGAGTGATTTTCCATCAGTTTGACACCAAACATGCCATACCAGCTTCACAGGTACATACCTCATACCATCTGCATTAATTGATTAAACAATTAATTATTTTATCTATGTGACTCATTCACATCAGTATGGGATACAGGTGTTTTGGGTTGCACCTCAACAGATGTTACACTTTGTGCAGATATTACATCAAATATTCATATTACAAACAGCACATCTTATCCATAGATAGGCGTGGCCGTTAGTTTGTGGTAATAACAATATAAGTTGCACATCTGGAAACAACATATTTTGTTTGGTGTGGCTTATGCCAATTCATCTTCTCCAGAATGGATAAGATACACCTAAATTCAGTTCTTTTAACATAGCATGGTAGAAACAAAGAAACTTGGTAACCGTCCACCAAGATCAGATAAGGACCACAAAGGAATGTTGGAAGAGAAGGGGGGGGGGGGGGGGTTTAACAAAGCAGACTCTCTAAAAGTTAGTACACATTGGTTACACTCACTTTCCAGATTCTTCTGGTATACCATGAGAACATACATACAATGGTAGCTATACCTATCTATTTATTTAAATTTATATGTGTTCAAGTGCAAAGGGGTGAAATAGGTGATACTCCGTGAACATGGTTATAAGGGTGGCACACAAAACACTAAGATTGTCTAAGGACACATACAAACATAACGTATCTGTATATTGAGACTAGTAGTCGTGAGTAAATCAATATACAGGGTATACAAAAGCAAACTTAAATGAAATTTCCTTTAGGGTGTTCGTCTGTTGGGTGAGTGAGATGTAAGGCAGAGTGTATGGGGAGGGGGTTGTGTGCCAAGTCGAGGGACCCCTGTCCGTGAAGTCCACTCTGCTTGTCTGTAGGTCCCTAAATCTTTGGGCAATAAAAGTTGGAGTGCTGGCCTCCCTGGTTATCTGTGTGTGTGTGTGTTTGTGTGTGTAACCCCCCCCTTTGGTGCCTCTCGTACCAGGCTCGGCCTTGTCTCAGGCCACCTGGAATTTAGGCCCTGTGATATGTGCATGTGTGATCCTACACCCTCCATCCATGTTTCCATCAGAGGCCCTATAGGGTCAGGGGCCCTTGTAGGCAGAGGATCAAAGAATGTAGGCCCTCTAAAATAGACAAACGAAAATACATTGTTGATAAGCGTTGCAAATTGTTTTGGGCTAGGGGCCCCACGGGCCCCCTGCACCCCAAGGGCCCCTGGGCAGCGGTCCCGCTGGCCCGGTCCGTAATCCGTCCCTGATTGTACAGAATAGGGTTGGGTGATGTGTAACTTCTTCGCATATGACAATGTCTACAGTGAAACAATTGGATCATGACATGGGGGAAGGGTGATGTTTTGGTCGTCTTGTAAATGTACTACAAATTTCTATAAAGTTTCTTTTACACTATTTAATGACTATTTATAAATTCATCAAGTACTTGAATACCATTAATTTATTTCATATTATTGTAGTTACAGTAATCCCAAAGCTGACATTTCAGATGTACCTCTTTAGAAGGTATAGATGTTGAACCACACAGGAGAAGTAGGTCCCTATGAATCATCAGGGCCTCATATAACATCCTGGTTCACACCATACTCAACACCACATCTAGTGTGTGTGTGTGTTTACAGTAACATGGTTACACCTGTTATTAAGAACCTTCCGTACCAAGAGGCTTTTCTGAAAGGTGAGAGTGGACAAGCAGGTCCCTACAATCCACATGGGCTTCATAGAACACATTCTAGATTACACCTTAATATACACACACATAAGGCCCTTACTTGCGTTCCCATATACCATGTTCCTGTATACGCATACACATGCACAATGGACTTGAGGCAAAATGATACCCTAAACTGAACTGTGGGATATTATTAAAATATTATGTTTCACATTGTCTAGATTCCAGACACAAAACTCCAAACATCAAACACTCTGCTGCAGCTTTAAACTCAAGTCTCAAAACTCCCACAAATAGACTTTGCAAAGAAGAAAAATGTTCATCCATTGGATGAATCAAATGGAAACTAGTGCTGAACTAGAAAACTAAACTTTGAAAGCTAACATAAATAAAGCTAATATAAATAAAGGCCCCCCTAAAATACATCCTTTTTTTGTTTTTCGGGGGACTTGCCCCTTTAAGCTTAATTTGGCTATCACTGATACATAATATATTTAATTGATGTAAATGTTCGCCCTCCAGTTTACAGACCTGTCAATCAGTTTAAGAGCCCCAGCAGGTTCAATTATAATAAAATTTCAGCAGTGAGTTGTAATCAGGCCCGGCACCACGGGGGGTAAGGTGGCGTCGCCCCATCAGAGGGAAAATGCCGCCCCCTCTGTTAAAATAAGCCCTAATTGAACTTTTAAAAAAAAAAAAAAAATAATAATATTCATTTTTGAAGACTAATATATAAGTTAGACCACTATAGTTAAAAAATAAAGTCTACGTTTTACATACGTGTCAGTACGTTCTAGACTAGATTTTCAAATCCAGGCACTTGATTGGTCAATTGGGTGAGCAGAGCAAACTAACTCATTCACAACTTTGGGTTTTAGTAACTGGAAATATGCTACGGACACTGCAAAAGGGTTTAACAGACATGCCAATAGTAAAGAACATCAAACGTGTGTGGCTTTTTGGAAAGAGAGACAGTTGCGATGTTCTACAGGCAGTGAGATTTCAACTGTGGTTAATTCCGATCAGCTCTCTCGAAACCGCCTGTATGTCTCTGCCATTGTAGACATTATTGGATTCCTTGTCTCAAACGAATTGCCATTGAGGGGATCCATCGATTCGGTTGATAACCGAGATCAAGCGGGAAGTGGACTTTTTCTGTCTTTGTTTAATTACACTTTGAGACAGAATGAAAAGCTTGGCCGGGCTTATAGTACAGTTCTGAAAAACACTGTTGAGGTATGGTTTAATTTTTAAATGTTTTGGTGTGTTGGCTTGATCGAGAAACAGCTAACAAGCTGTTGTGACGCTAAACACTCTAGAGATAGACTGACAGATACAGACTGGGAGATACACTTAGACTGACAGACACAGGTTGAGAGATGCACTTGATTGATGGATTCTGGCCTCGACATACACTTAGACTGACAGACACAGGTTGAGAGATGCACTTGATTGATGGATTCTGGCTGGGAGATACACTTAGACTGACAGAAAACAGGTTGAGAGATGCACTTGATTGATGGATTCTGGCCTCGACATACACTTAGACTGACAGACACAGGTTGAGAGATGCACTTGATTGATGGATTCTGGCTGGGAGATACACTTAGACTGACAGAAAACAGGTTGAGAGATGCACTTGATTGATGGATTCTGGCTGGGAGATACACTTAGACTGACAGACACAGGTTGAGATGCACTTAAATTAACAGTGACACATAGATATGAAGGGTTCCACTCTTCAAACAGGATCTCTGTGCTCCAGTTGGGATCTATGGCCTCCAAGCACTCCGCTCTTACTGCAGCTCAGCCAGGCTGGGCTGGGCCCGGCGAGGGTGGCGGGGGCCACTCGCACTCGGCCTTCTGTATGAGGGAGATCTGAGTGATGTGGGGCCTCTGACAGCCGTTCTCTGTGTCCTGCTGTCCTGCCCGCCGGCCGCGTGTGTGACGGTAAGAGACCTGTTACAGCTAGTATGCATGGAGTGGGTCCTTGCTGAACCACAGGCAGGCCAGGCCTCGTTCCACATCAGTGTTGTGTGCAGACCTCCCTGTGAGCAAAAACAAATGGCTAATTTAACATGCGCTCTGACAGGCTCCTGAGGGCCTGTGGGCCCAGGGTTTGCTTGTCCTCCTAACGAGCTGGAACAGCCAGGAGCCCGATCTGGATGGGCCCACTACAAGAGCCTGGATAATGAGAGAACAGCCAGGCAGGAACTCTGGTTGTCTACGATACATCTGTCCACATGGATGTAGATCCTAGCCAGATCACAGACTCCCTCATTACAGCACTCAGCCAGGGGACAGCTCTTCCAGGGAATGCTGAGAACGTGAGACCCAAGAGGCGTGTTTTGGACAGAACAGGAGCAGTCAGTCACCGGGTATAATCAGTGAGATTGATGTGCACACCCACCAGGGATATGTGTGCTCCTGTGGAGGGCTGTCATTTTGGGCTCTGCTATTGTGAGTTCCTGTGTGGAAGAAGAGAAGCCTTCCAAAGCAACAGAGTATGGCTGTGTGAGTCACTGAATGCAGTGTTACCCAAGCACACTGCAGCTCAGCGGCTCCACACGTGTCTCCAGCCCAGAGCATGCTGGGACAGCATGCAGACGGCTCATGCATAGAATTAGCCCTCAATTTCTGGCACAGGGGCTCCATTACCATCACGCCTTAGGGTGTTCTGGGAGAGTGAAACACAGGGTCGACAGGGTCAAACAATGCATCGCCAGTGCTGGACCCAACACCATATTCAGTGTTGCTGGCGTGCCACAGGTTTCTGCTGGACCAGCAGTCTCTGCATGAGCAGCTCTCCATCCCAGCAGCATGGTGGGAAAACCAGCTGTGAGTGGCACCTTCACTCTGTAAACAAAAAAAAGCCCCGTCTATGGCTCACAGCAGATTTTTGGAGCCCTCTGGCGTCCATTCCTGGGAAAGACAACATTCCATTTGCTGGGCTGCTTGGCCCGTCAGTGTTTTGATGAGCCATAGCCATAGTTTATCCGACGTCCTCCCTTGTAGGCTCTTCGGAAAAGTGTTTTAGTCCATAGGCCCGTGTGTTACCAAAATGGTTAACCTCTCCCTGTCAACCGGTGTGTTTCCCAATAATTTTAAACATGCCATAGTGGAGCCATTATTGAAAAAAGTAGGCTTAGATGTAACGGACCCCAACAGCTTTAGGCCTATTTCTAAGCTTCCGTTTCTTTCTAAGCTCCTTGAGAAGGTGGTCTATGAACAGTTGTCTTCTTTCCTGAATCAAAATAACATCTTTGAACCGTTTCAGTCCGATTTTCGTAAATACCATTCTACGGAAACGGCTTTACTGAAAGTGTCCAGCGACATTATGATGGCTGCTGATTCTGGAGAACACACTGTTCTGGTTCTCTTGGACCTGTCTTCAGCTTTTGATACAATTGATCATCAGGTCCTGCTGATGAGACTGAGGGATCAAATAGGTTTATCAGGGACAGTTTCACAGTGGTTTTCTTCTTATCTATCAGGGCGTAGTTTTAGTGTTACAGCAAACCAAATAAGGTCTGAGTCTGCGGATTTATTGTGTGGAGTGCCCCAAGGCTCTGTCCTGGGTCCTGTTCTTTTTTTGCTGTATTTGACCCCTTTGGGTAAGATCATCCAACAGTTCAGTGACGTTTCTTTCCACCTATTTGCCGATGATATTCAGCTGTATTGCTCTTTTAAACCATCTGAGATGCATACATTAGATTCTTTGTTTCATTGTTTAGTGGAATTAAAAAAATGGCTAAGCATAAACTCCCTTCAGCTAAACGCAGACAAAACTGAAACTCTGGTTATTGCCCCTGTTGATTCAATCCCGGGGATTAAACAGTTCCTGGGTAATCTAGGCCTGTCTGTGAAGTCCAGCCTTAGAAATCTGGGAGTTATATTGGACAGTGAAATTTCATTTATGCAGCATTGTAAGCAGCTAACGAGAAACTGTTTTTTTCAGCTTAGGAACATCTCCAAACTTAGATCAATGGTCTCACGAGATGATTTGGAGCTTCTCATTCATGCTTTTGTGTCTTCACGTTTAGACTATTGTAATAGTTTGTTTTCATGCCTGAATAAAAAGGAGCTCCTTTGTCTGCAATTAGTACAAAACTCTGCAGCGAGAATCTTGACTCGCACTAATAGGAGCACTCACATATCCCCTATTTTAAAACAACTTAATTGGCTGCCTGTGTCTTTTAGATATAAGTTTAAGATTCTGGTTCTGGTTTTCAGAGCCTTACATGGACAGGCTCCGTTTTATATTAGCGACTTGATCCACCTCTGCACCTCTGCGCATGCTTTGAGGTGTATGGATCAAAATTTGTTGAAAGTTCCTCGCACTTATTTTCGCACTAGAGGTGACCGTTCTTTCCAGGCTGTAGCTCCTAGGCTTTGGAATGATCTTCCCTCCTCTTTGCGTTTAATGGAATCTGTCGTCAGTTTTAAGAGAGAACTAAAGACTCATTTATTTGTCCAGGCGTTCAAATAGTTATTTATGGGCAGTTATGATTTTTGTGTGGTCTTGGCTTTTTTTGTTATGTTTTTCTTTGTTTACTATGTTGTGAAGCACCTTGTGGCTTTTGCCTGTGAAAGGTGCTATATAAATAAAGACTACTTACTTACTTACTCTATGACCTCATTTGTATAAATGGTAACAAAGCAGCAAGCAAAATTACGAAGTTTCTGCTAAAAGCATAATTATTTGTGTTAGTGCAAGTGCATAGTGTCCTTTGTCAAAATGCAGCATATTTCAATTTACAGTGCAGTAAAATTTCATTGAAATTCACTGAAAGTTAACTGTTTTGAACAGATTATCTAAACGTTTGAAAAATCGGCTGTAGTTGTACAAAGTTTTGCTGGTGGGAAACACTGACTGAGAGAAGTATTCATGAAATTTGGGGGAAGTGGTGATTGAATGCAAATTGAGTCAAAGCAATGCAAAAGTATTCATAGTTTAGCTCACATAGTCCAATGGTATGGTGCATGTGTTAAGTGTTTGGAAAAAGTGGACATGGAATTGAGACACGTGTTAAAATGACTGGAAAAAAGTGCAATGCATTTAACCCGAGTGTGTTTTATGGCTTCACTGTGAGGCTTGACTGTATCTCCCTCCTCAATGATCAGTTTAATCTAGCTGGTGAAGCTGAAGGCAAAGCGGGAAATTAGTTTAGTCATGACTTCAGAAATTACCCTGACAAGGGATTCTGTACAATCAGAGATGGAGCTGCTGGTTGGGCTGGTCATCGCCTGCTTTTTCTAACTGATGTAGGTCTGAATGTAAAGTTTCAAACTGCTTAATATGTATTAATCTGTTTTATAATGTTCACACAAAAAGAGCTTTTAATGTGTGTTGCACCTTACATCTTCTACTGTACAATGTTATTCTGCATTTGATTCCTCCTTGAATGGGGGGTGAAGAGAAATAACTAGCAAGAGAGACAGAGAGAAACTATTCGGAGGTGCTATTGTCCAAAGTTGAACTGATTGTCCAAAGCCTTTTTGTTGTCAAATTTAAAAAAGTTAATCTAAATCACCTATTACCCACTGTAATCCTTTCTATACCCACCTCTGTATGACTTCACAGAGCATCACTACCAACAAAATAAGAGGGTTACAGTTAAAGTAGGTGAAAAGGAAGGAAGAAACCTTGGGAGGAACCAGATTCAAAGGGGAAGCCCATCCTGCAAGAGCTGGCAGAGGAAGTGATATGAGCAAAATGGCAAAGTCCCAATTCACACTGTCCATGTTTTAAGATTAAAATGAGTAAAAAGTGGCCGGTCCTGATTTCTTGTCTTACATCACACTCCAAGATGGTCACTGATTGGTGGGCTCTGAGATGGACCTGTGATCTGAAAACCACAAACCATTTACATTTAATTTTGAAATATTAAAAAAATATTAATTAATTCAGAATATTTATTAAATTAAAATAATGACGAAAATACATTAAATATATATTTAAGACTTAAGCAATGCAATAAGACTTTTACTTTCACTAATTAATAAACCAATATTAAACTTTGACCAGCAGGTGGCAGCAAAGCATGTGTGAAGAAGAGGCCATCAGCGGTACAAAGCACTGGCTGTACAGGTTCCAACACTGCAGACAAACCTCCCTGTTTAACTGACTCACATGGTATGACTAAGATTGAGCAGGGCCGCATGAGAGAGGTCTCACTGCAGTTAGTGTAACTATTTATTTTACAACTTTTCTGTCTCATTCTGCTTCATAAAGGGCACACCCCACTTCCAACTTCCTCTGACGCAAGGAGATTCGTGCACAAATGGCTACAGCATAAACTGAAACAATAATGATATATAAAAAGGCATTTCATACAAACACAGCATAACCTTGCTGATAAAGCCTTGCAGTTTGTGCATTTATTTACACTAATAGTGGGTGTATGCTAATTATATTAACAGGATTAATAAGCCAGTATATTTAATCAGAATTCCCTAAGACCTGTGCTTTGTATTGGCCCCTCCCATTTTGACAACAACAAACTACATGTCACTGCAGGGCTTTAGAGACTAACTACTCCAATAATTGCGTAGTGATATTGAAGAAGAACATGTCATCGACTACGCCCACTAATCATGCCAGCCTTAATACATATATCAATAAAAGTTTTTACATTTTTAATACGTATTGTCTGCGGTTATGTGATAACGAAGACCTAAATATATATTTGCTTTAAATATGTGACTCATGTTAGAGAAAATATAAGTAAACCATGAGGACAGAAAAGTCACTGAATAACAGGAATGACCGACATATAGTGCCAAACAGATAAGGTGCAAAGACTGTACTCATAGTACAAACAAAGTAAACGTAGTGCACTATGTAAGGTAAGTTGTAAATTTGTTTGCACTTTGCAGCTTACCTTGCGTTGACTCTTTGTAGTACGGTCCCCACGACGGTGGTGGAAATATAAGGGGCTGGTTATCAGGGGGCATGGATTTTGTGGCAGTTTCTATATTGGCGTTGCTGGTGGAGGGAGCCGCATTTGTGGGTTTGTATTCTGCAATGGCTTGAATGCCCTGTGTATTAAGGCGAACTTGTGGACGATTACATCGTCCACACAGCATAGAATTAATAAGACTTGTTCACTGTCCCCCTGTTGCTGTAATATTCTGGGAAGTTGTGATTGTTTAACTCCTCTGCGCACAGTTAGGAGCTACTCCAACTCCACCTAGCAGACATACGTACGAGGAGATTGCGGTATGGAATGATTCTGTCCCTGTATGGACTAATCATCCCCAAATTCTATTGCGTCCATGATTCACCTATATCATTGTGCTAAGGTTGAGCAGCACAACATGTTTTTCTCAGATCTCAAGACCAGACGATAGTGAGGATAGCTGAGAAGATCACTAGAGTCTCTCTCCCCTCCGTCATGGACATTCATATCACACGCTCCATCTGCAAAGCCACCAACATTGTGGATGACCCCACCCACCCCTCACATTATCTTTTCACCCTCCTAGCGTCTGGAAAAGCATTCAGGCCGTCACACCCAGACTCAGGAACATGGTGTCAGACTACTGAACTCTCAGGGACTGATCTGATACCACACACACACACACACACACCATAGCTGTCAAGTCTCCCGTTTTGGCCGGGAAACTACCGTATTTTACCTCTCTTTCCCGCCGTCCTCCCGTATTAGTATTTTCCCATAAATCTCCCGTATTATAAGATCATTTAAAAAAAAATTCATCTGCCTCTCCAAACTGAACTGTCAGTAGCCTCGCGAGAACTGCCACCTGCAGTAGTCTTCAGGTCATTCACAACATTAACCAGGTCATAAATGCGGAATTTTAAATGGCAATGCTGTGTGCTAAAAACAACGTTACTTTCACCTTCTGTGACGTCTTCAACAAGGATACAAATTCTGCAACAAATCTGTATAATAAGTCATTAGTGAATGCCAGAGAGCCACATGAGTGAACATGAGAAATTAAGAGAAAATGTGTAATGAAAATAAAATGTAAATGACAAGTGGTTATTTTAGATTTCTTGTACACCTGTCTTAAAATGTAAGGGATACTGTAGCTTGGTTGGGCTGGTGGGATGGCTCGCGGTGGGTGCCGGAAAATTTCCCTTATTTTCCAATCCAAAACTTGACAGGCATGACACACACACACACACACACACACAGGTCTGTAATTATATCTTCGTGGGGACTCACCATTCATTTCTATGGGGAAAACTGTAATCCCAACATGACAACCTTAACTCCTTCCCAGCCCTAACTTTAACCATAAGTAATCAAACCAAATACAAGACTTCTGGCATTTTCAGTTTTTTGATTGTATTGACAGATCTTTGTGGGGACCTGAAAAATGCCCCCCAAAGGATCAAAATAACAGGCTTTTGTCACATTGTGGGGGACATTTGGTCCCCACAATGTAATATAAACCTAATCCACACACACACACAGATTAGGTATCTGAGTCTTTGTGGGGATTCTCAATTCATTTGTATGGGCATATCCCCAATCCTAACTATGGCAACCTTAATCCTTAATCCCTACAGTACTAACCAAGAAGTAACAGTAAGTAACCAAACAAAATACAAGACTTTTGGAATTATTATTCCTTTGATTGCATTCACAGAATTTTATAAAACTGAGTGAGTTTTTTCTTTTGGAGACCAAAAACATGTCCCTACAAAGTCAAATTAACATGTTTTAATAACACCAGGGCTCTCAAGTGTCACGCATTGAGAGTGATAGTCACTCTTTTCAGTCTTTTGTCACGCACTCCCGCCACACATTGTATTTCTCACGCGGAAAAATAATTTGTAGGCTAATATGCCGCAGAGCCCAATTTTTCCCCAGACCAGGGCACAGTAGCGCCTCACTATAAAACAAGCGTGTCTCCGCTGGAGTCTAATGGTGCGTTCGTTTTTCTCTCGGAACTCGGAAATTCTGAGTTGAGTGACATTATGGTGCGTTCGATTATTTCTCTCCAAGTCGGAACTCGGATAAAAACGTCACGAAACGTCAAGAAAAACGTCGCTTCCCGTCGGAAATACGCCTCTTTTATGAAGTCGGACAAGATTTGCCCCAAGAGCCTGTCACTTACCAGGCAATCAAAAAAAAAGAAAGGGCCAACACAATAGCCAATCAGAAAATAGTACGATTGTATCTGGGTAAAATACAACACAACAACCAATGAAAAGTCATCCTGTGGAATGTCACTCTTGCCTGTCTTCAAAATTTGACAGCCCTGTAACACTGTGGGGACATTTGGTCCCCACAACATAATATATACATGACCACCCACCCAAACACACACAGACACACATATACACAGACTGGCTTACCTATATCCTCTATAGAGTCCTTAATGAAATATCTGCAAAGCAGTTATGGCATGGCGTTAGGTTTGAACATGCAGTTTTTAAGGACACTGCACGAATTCTGAACGAAACACTGCACTAATTCTAAAATGATTTTATATGAACTTTATTTAACATAAAATAAAATAGAAATCAAACCAAAATTTAGTCTCTCAAAAAACTTATATGTGACATATCATCGTTCATATTATTAGAAATTAAAAACACCAGGAT
This sequence comes from Paramormyrops kingsleyae, assembly GCF_048594095.1. Classification (NCBI taxonomy): domain Eukaryota; kingdom Metazoa; phylum Chordata; class Actinopteri; order Osteoglossiformes; family Mormyridae; genus Paramormyrops; species Paramormyrops kingsleyae. Next base: position 1,352,571 of record NW_027325966.1, on the reverse strand, counting down.
ACAGAATTTGAATAACAAGAACTATAGTCTTCTTTCTCAAAAGCCTAAACAACTATCTGAAGACCTACTAGTTCCTGAATTGTAGATGTTGCCTATGAAATTCGCTGAGTTGACGTCGCGCTACCAATATTGCTAAAATGCTAATTGCGTCAACCAGCTATGGAAATACAGCGGCGGTACACCCCCAATACAGCGGTATTACGCATTACTGTAATGTTGCCTAGCAAAAACATATTGTCAAAAAAAATTACAGACAGACTTCATAGACAGAGCTGCGTGGTTACCTATTGACAAGTAGATACCTGATTTGGGGGCTTGAAAGGCGGTTAAATATCCAATCACGCCGAGTTACATTAAGCACAAACTAAAGATACTACTCGTGATTGGACCAGCTTCAAATTTGTCCCGCCCTGACAATAAATTCTTTGATTTCATTCGTTGAACATTAGTGTCCGTACATATCTTCATTTTATTCGACCAATTACAAATATCACGGTGGTTTCCATAGAAACAAAATCATTGCAGGTTAAACACAAACTTTCTGACAGAGAGATGGCACAGAGGTGAGCAGCATCTCTTCGTGTGTTTCTTGCTATTTCTTCAGATTATTTTTTGTTAGCATATTTAATCTTATATTTAATTTTATGTCCTGATATAGTACATGCAAATATTGCGGCAAAATATCGTTGAAATATATTTATAATTAGTAGTTTAAACTGTAGATGCTGTGGCCATTATTCTTAATATGATTGTTTATATTTAAATGGTAAGAGAAAATATTTGTGTTAAACTTAAAAACAATAAGACTTATGGTTGATATGATTGGTTATACTCATCCGGCCTGTGATAATGCATTTCATCTGAAGATGTTATTCTGAAAAGATCGCCTATACGTTTACTTTTTAAATGTCCCATGTTCTTGAAGTAAGATTAACCTTTTGCTAGGTTCGGTACCATGGCGATGTTATAGCGTATCGAAGCAGCGTCATAATTTCGCAAGCTTTACTGTATTGTGAAGCAGTTTTAGCAATTCGGCCGTTACTGCCGGAGTTTCAAGAAGTTGAAAAAATACAGTGCCTAGTTTGGCTTTGCGAGTATCACATACTGTATGGCTAGTTTATTATATGTCTTGTTTATTCACCAGAATGAGAATTGCGAGAGCTGTTTCCTGGACCAACGACCAGTACTGGGGAGCCTGGGACCTGTGGGACGAGGTGATCGACTGGGGAGATAAGGAAGGTTTGGGGGAGTACTCACCAGCGACACCCCCCACTGTCCAGGCTGGGGAGGTTATGGGGGGACTGGGAGGTGTGACTGACTGCACTCAGGGGATAGATGAGGTAAAGGGTGCGATTAGTGGGAAAAAGGTGGAGGTGGCAGAGAGGGAAAAACATGTGGGGGTGACCTCCAGTGTACAGGTGGAGGCCGCCGACCTGAATGTAGGCATTAATAAAATGCAAAATGGAAGCAAGGGGAAGCAAGGTGAGGTGGGGGTGAATGTGAAGGTGGTTAAGGTGGAGGGGGGGAAAATTTCCCTGAAGGCAGAGGATACGAAAGGAAATGTGAAGGTGGAGGCTGTGCAAGTCCAAGTGTGTGAGTTTGGGCTTGCAGAAGTTAATTCTGGGGATGTAAATGTTGAGATTGTGGGGGTAGAAGTAGGGGAGGTAATTATTGAGGGTGCGGACATGGTGAGTGATGTAACCATATTGGAAATTATAGTAAGTGATGTACTAGTTGAGATTATAAATAGAGAAGGAGGTCAGGAGGAAACTGGCGATGTAGAGATAGATGTGGGTCATGTAGAGATAGAAGAGGTAGAAGTGGTGGGAAATTAATATTAAAGTTGAGCTTGTAGAGCTCTTTACATAGAGAAGAGCCAAAATACGAAGAAGATGAAGTTGTGGTTCTGCTGCTGCTGTTTGAGAAACATTAAATAATTGAAACAGTATCAAAGATAATGAATTAAGTGTGATAAATTTTGAGATGTATATGTGGAATGTTTCATAATAATGTTTAATGTTTATTAAGAGAAAAATGTATATTTCTAAGTAGATTTTTAAATTGCTCTTTAAAGTATTATTTTTCAGAATTCCAGAATTACCAAAATCCCCAGGTAAGTTAATTTGATTTCATTTTGTTTAAACTGCACACACATAAAAATGATTAGCCCTGTTATGTATTTGTGTTTTATTTATTGTTTATTTATTAAGCACCGTATCCCTCATCAAGGGCATGTTGTACAGGTCACCTATGTTCCCATAAACTGTAACTTGTCTTGCAGTCTTGTTCCCCCCACACCCTCTGCTTGTTCCCTTCCTCTGTTTCTATCTTCACTCCAGGTCCAAGACGTCTCCAGCCGACTGTCCTTGGGAAAAGCCACCATCCGTGGCCACCGCTCCGGCTTCTCTGGGCTCTCCTGCCCTGCAGGCCCCTCGGGCCCCTCTGGTTCCTGTTCCTGCCCCCGTCCATGTCCTTGCCCTGCAGGTTCCCCTTCACCCTCCAGTCTCAGGCTTGCGGTATTGACGGTGCCCCCCCCACCCTGTGGTCCCAACGACGGCCCCCTCCCCGCCCTGTGGTCCTGACAGCGCCCCCCAGCATTACGGTCCTGGCGATGCCCACAGTGCCTCTCGGCCCCAACCCTGCCTTCCCCTTGGCTCGATGTGGCCCTACCGGCCTCCTGAGACCCAGCAGGGGCTCGTGTCCCAGGGTCAATGCCCTGCTTTCTGGGGACCAGCAGACCCCCTAGCTCAGTCCTGTCCCCTCCTGCCTCAGTTAAGTTTTTGCCCCAAGGTCCTGTCCCACCTTTGTTCTCCCAAAGCCCATTTCCAGTTCACCCTGTAGCGCCCCCATGTTTGTTTGCTTGCCCTGCCTCAGTTCCTGCCCCAGTGCCCTATCCTATCTTGACTCCTCCTGGGCCCATGGTTCTCCCTTATCTGTCTGTCCTTCAGCTGTCCACCCTGTGTTGGTCTGTGTGTCAGTTGTGCCCTGCGTTCCCTGTCTTTTCTGGTTTCTTGCCCGTGTTTGGTTCCTGTTAGTGCGGTGCCCCTGTCTGAGCATCATGTTTGTCCTGCTGTGTACCCAGTGTGTCTCTATGGTGTTCTGTTGTGTTTTCGTCCTGGTCCTAGTTCTCTCTTACCCGATCGTGATCCATTTCCTTACTCCTGCGTGGTCTTGTCCTGTCGGGTCAGCAGTCCATATAGTTCCTTGCCCCGCTTGTGTCCTCTGTATGGCCCCGTTAACAGCCTGTCTCGTCTTCCCCGGCTCCTGTAACCCACAGAAAATGTTTCTTGTCCCGTGTTATCACTCGTCTGTGGACCTGTCCTGGTGTGTGATGTACCTGCTATCATCCTGGTTGTCCCTAGTCTGGCCCCAGTTCTCCTAGTGGTGTCCCATCTTGCCCCCAGAGTGCCCTGTGCTGGTGTTGCCCCTGCCTATCCTGGTCTGTCTCGTTCCCCTAATGGTGTTCAGTCTCTGCGCCCTTGTCCCGCAGCAGTGCCCATCTGGTGTCTTGTCCTGCCCTCTTCCACTGTGTCTCCCATCTTAGTGTACGTATAGCCTGCTGTCTTCCCCGCTGTCCCATCTGCTCCCTCACATGCCCTGTAAAAAGTGTCCTTCAGTCCTGCGATCCTCAGTCCAGTCATTGATGTTGCTGCCTGCATCTGCTCCCCAGTGTGTCCTGTGTCTAGTGTTCTTGCCTGATCCTCCCTACCCTGTTTGGACCCCTTGTGGTCTGTTTCCTTTGCCCTTCCTGTAGTGTAGTTTTCTTTAATAAAGCCCCTTTTGGTTTTCCTCCATGTCTGTCTTAGCCTCTGTCCTTGCCCTCGACGTGACACCATTACAGTGTGACCAGGTAAATGCTGCTAGCTGGACACCACACTACTGTAAATGCTGCTGAAGGCTTACCTCAGTTTATCATTATTCCCTTCGTCTTGAAAGAGAACAGCAGCAACAAGTGGGAAAATGATTAAAAAATAAAGAACACTGTTCTGTTAGTAAGCTTCTTAAGGTAAAGTCATTTTAAATAATTAGAATAACTGATACTTTATTAATACCTGTGGAGAAATTGTCTTTACGCCTCCCTCAACTTGCTCTTTATAGAGTAATGTCTCCTAAGTAGACATTAGTTTTAAATGGCTGTTTTGGTTTCAGTACAAAGGAGACCATCCCTCTGGATTGTACCAAAGTCTACTCTGCATTACGCCACTTTTTAAAACCCTCCGTTTAACCCATATATCATAGAAAAACTGACATTAATACCAGTGGCTATAGGTATATTTGGTGCTTTCAGATGTCTGTGAATTCTTTTAATGTTTTCCCGGTGTGTGTAGAAATCGCTGAAGTGCTTCATGTCATACCTTTCAATGTGAATGAACCGAGTCATTATGCCTTGGTGAGAGCTGGCTAGGTATATGTTATACTCCACTAGGCCCACTTTTCTTCATAACTGTCATTCAGCAATATTAATTCCTTTCCTTATATTTAATGCCTCTGCTGTGCTGGGAGTCAGCTTCCATTGGGATCCATGCTCTGGATCAATATTCCGTTAACCTGAACTGTTCAACAGACTGCAGACCACATTCTGCAATTTCATCTGCTGTCTGACCACTAACAGGAAGTATAAAAGACAAGCACACCCTCAGAATGGATTCATATGTGGCCTTCCCAGTATGCACCTCTGTCAGCAGGTCAATGACAGATCTAAACCAATTTTGCCTGAGCTACGGAGCCCCTGCATCTCTGGACAGACCTAATCCATCTCTGGTCCAGTTGACACCCATAGGCACTGCTCAGGCTGAAGTTGACAGCCGCAGGCAGAATCCGTTGTGCGTGTTTCTCCTCACCGTTTGACCCCAGATGCCCCCCAGGGAGTACTATGTGGTCCTACCTTTTCACCACCAGAGTTGCCCTCAGTTGAGAACTGATCTCCATGATGTCTCACTCAACTTGAGGCCTGATTGGTGGAATCCCAGCTGGTAGGATGAACGCTGAGGAGGGACGTACATAAGTTATTGTGTTGCTGTAGAAGAGGAAAGATCTTAGTTTTGCTATCTGTTGTTGCATGGCTTGGATACAAACAATACTGATTAGCAGGGATTAAAATAGGAATAGGAGACATTTAAGATCTACCCTGAAGGTTTTTCAAACCAGTCATTTAGATCAGGAAATTCATATACATAATAGCCAGCTGAAACTTTATAAAACTTCTGTCAGAACAAATAAATACATTTTTAATCTGAAAAATAATAAATAAAAATGGGAGGATGGTGCTAAAGGGGTCTAGTTTCAATCTTCCAGTCTGTCAGCTTAACATTTATAGAAAGTGCCAGACAGTAAAACACCTTTGCCAAGTGAATGAAAGAAGCTTGACCTCGTTGGATGATGGACTAAGAGCAGTGCTAAACAACGCTCACGCCCTGACTCCCCCCACCTGTCCCAAAGCAGGATGCATGGGGAAGTGCGGGGAAGCATTGGTGAATGCTGGTGAAGGTGCCGCTATTGCAACTTCAGACAAAGGCACTAGGACTTCGAGCCTCAGTGCCGAGTCTCTGAGAGCTCATCAAAACACTGACGGGCCAAGCAGCCCAGCAAATGGAATGTTGTCTTTCCCAGGAATGGATGCCAGAGGGCTCCAAATATCTGCTGTGAGCCATAGACTGTGAGTGTCTGTGCCTTTGTTTGTGTACAGAGTGAAGGTGCCACTCACAGCTGGTTTTCCCGCCATGCTGCTGGGATGAAGAGCTGCTCATGCGGAGACTGCTGGTCCAGCAGAAACCTGTGGCACGCCAGCAACACTGAATATGGTGTTGGGTCCAGCACTGGCGATGCATTGTTTGACCCTGTCGATCCTGTGTTTCACTCTCCCAGAACACCCTAAGGCGTGATGGTAATGGAACCCCTGTGCCAGAAATTGAGGGCTGATTCTATGCATGAGCCGTCTGCATGCAGTCCCAGCATGCTCTGGGCTGGAGACACGTGTGGAGCCGCTGAGCTGCAGTGTGCTTGGGTAACACTGCCTTCAGTGACTCACAGAGCCGTGCTCTGTTGCTTTGGAAGGCTTCTCTTCTTCCACACAGGAACTCACAATAGCAGAGCCCGAAATGACAGCCCTCCACAGGAACACACAGCGCTGTGTGCATATCCCTGGTGGGTGTGCACATCAATCTCACTGATTATACCCGGTGACTGACTGCTCCTGTTCTGTCCAAAACACGCCTCTTGGGTCTCGCGTTCTCAGCATTCCCTGGAAGAGCGGTCCCCTGGCTGAGTGCTGTAGAGAGAGTCTGTGATCTGGCTAGGATCTACGTCCATGTGGACAGATGTATCGTAGACAACCAGAGTTCCTGCCTGGCTGTTCTCTGGCTTTCATTATCCAGGTAAAATTATCGGACCCTTTCAAAACTGTTTTGCTCCTTAAACAAATTAATTGAGTTGATTTTGTTGAAAAAGGAGGAAATTAATTCATTTAGGCAGACTCTCAAACATGCCTGTCGGTATGTCGAGCCCACACTCACTGAACACCAGGGGGCAGTGTTCACACCCACAATGGCACCTCGGATTTTTTTGCCACATGTACTGAGGATAGTGTCACATGATGAGCATGGTTGATCGATCTCTGATGAGATGATGAGTGTTCACTGGTCCAGTACCTTTCCTCGCATACTGACTTCCCCAGAATATATGGTTCTGATGTGTTTTGGGTCACCGATGCCCTCAGTTTGGTGCTGATAGATGAAGGTTTGGGTCCGTTAGGTAGCTAGTGCCACGGCGCACACCTGTGGCTGAGCGTGCCGGCTCTTGTAGGCCTGGCAGTGGGCCCATCCAGATCGGGCTCCCGGCTGTTCCAGCTTGTGAGGAGGACAAGCAAACCCTGGGTCCACTGGCCCTCAGGAGCCTGTCAGAGCGCATGTTAAATTAGCCATTTGTTTTTGCTCACAGGGAGGTCTGCACACAAAACTGATGTGGAACGAGGCCTGGCCTGCCTGTGGCTCAGCAAGGACCCACTCCATGCATACTAGCTGTAACAGGTCTCTTACCGTCACACACGCAGCCGGCGGGCAGGACAGCAGGACACAGAGAACGGCTGTCAGAGGCCCCACATCACTCAGATCTCCCTCATAAAGAAGGCCGAGTGCGAGTGGCCCCCGCCACCCTCGCCGGGCCCAGCCCAGCCTGGCTGAGCTGCAGTAAGAGCGGAGTGCTTGGAGGCCATAGATCCCAACTGGAGCACAGAGATCCTGTTTGAAGAGTGGAACCCTTCATATCTCTGTGTCACTGTTAATTTAAGTGCATCTCTCAACCTGTGTCTGTCACTCTAAGTGTATCTCCCAGCCAGAATCCATCAATCAAGTGCATCTCTCAACCTGTGTCTGTCGGTCTAAGTGTATCTCCCAGCCTGTATCTATCAGTCTATCTCTATAGAGTTTAACAGCAGCAACAGCTTGTTAGCTACTTTTCTTTATATGTTTGACATTCTGATTATTTGGTTTTAAATTTCTTACAAATTACTTCCCAGGTACAAACTGATATTAAAATAATATAAAAATTCCAACAAACTGCCACGCATCTGGCTTGAGACTGTAAGGATTGCAGTCCCTTAATGACAGGTGGGAACAGTTTCTGAAGCACGGTCCCCTTTAAAACCACTCTGGAGAATAAGGTCCCTTCACAGAGCCCTGCTGCACGACACTGAGCTGAGGACAAGCAGGCTAACATTTGAATTAGCATCCCTGCACGCATCTGCCTTCTGGAGTGAAACCCAAATCACCCCACTGTGCAGGTTCCAGGCTGTATTTGGTTCTTGTGTTCAGAGGCCTCTAATGTAACTGTGCTGCCGCTGTCACCGACAGTGATTCATTCTCTTGAATATCCATGTTTATTTAATGTGTGATCTGAAGCCTGTGATGTCATTGTGATGTTAGTGTCTCAGACAGTGATTCATTCTCTTAGTTGAATATCCTACTTTTTATAAAGTTTGTCTGTTCAGAATTCTGTGTCATTGAATTGTTACTGTGCTGTCACAGTCCAAGACACCGCCTTGGTTCATAATCCTGCTGTTGAATGGAGAGTCCCCACAAAGATGTGAATACAAACATGTCACATACGCTGTCTTGGTTCACTCTACTACTGTTTATTTAGTTTATGTGTTCAGAAGCCTGTATCACTGGGCTGTCCTCTGTTAATTTCCTGTCACTGATCCGGGCAGCATAACTTTAATGAATAAATCCATCATGCTCCAATGGGGCAGGAAAGCTGTATGTTTGCCGCTGTGAGATTTCTGTGTGTCTGCCCATGCTACCTGCATCCCACTTTACCCCCCCAGGCAGGTTGCTTTCTGTCCCCTGGCTTCCCATACCCCTGATCACCCTGGCAGAGATGTACTTCCACTTTGAATGAAACGATTGTCAACTAACCTCACAGGTCAACAGTTACAGGTCAGCAGGTGCCTTTGCTTAAATGTTAGTGATGGCTCCGTGTCACACCATCCATATGGAACAGTTTGTTTGGTCACGTTTCCCCCATTATGACACCCTTTGGCCATCTGCTCCTGGTCACATGTTCTAATGAGCCATACATCAAACAGGTTTGTGGGGGAGGGGTGTTCAAGTGATTAAAGACAGGGTGGAGACAGACTGTCATGCATCTTCACGAGCCCCGCTTTGCTTCTGAAAATCAGGACTTGTTTCTGTACACTTGTTGCGTGTCCTAATTTTACCCACTACTGGCGGTGATTCCCATATATCAGCACTATATCTGCCTTTTCATAATCTGTAAACCTAGGTACTGTGATGTATATTCTGCCTGTTCATGGGATAATCTCTAATCTAATCTAATCTAATCTAATGTGTATTCTACCTCTACATGGGATAATCTCTAATCCCAGGAAGCATTATGTGTATTATACCTCTACATGGGATAATCTCTAATCTAATCTAATCTAATCTAATGTGTATTCTACCTCTACATGGGATAATCTCTAATCCCAGGAAGCATTATGTGTATTATACCTCTACATGGGATAACCTCTAATCGCAGGAAGCATTATGTGTATTCTGACTGTTCCTGTGGTAATCCCACAACCAGCAGTGTATATTCCATCTGAGGAAAATCAGAATCAGAACTTACTTTACTGCCAGTATGTACCAACATACCAGAATTGTTTGTGGTCCAATGCCAAACATGAAGTACATAATATTAAAGGAGAAACACTTCACAGAATACTATGTATAAAAATAGAAATTCAACAAAGCACACAAACATGTACGGAAGACCTGTACGGTCATACAGATTATAGAATGAAAGAGATCTTATGACAACAATGAACATAGAAGAGGAGAATTATCCCTGGCTGAATGGACTGCATGTGAGTGACAGGGATACTGAAGTACTAGATGAGTTTATTTATCCCTTCTGTTCCTCTTCTGATCAACATCCTTGTTTATTAAATCAGCATTCACGTAGTGCTATATTTACATCAAAGTGAAGTGCTGCTTTCTAAATTCCATTTTTAAAATGAATCCTGGGTCTAGATTATGGAGAAGTGCCTACTGGGAATTGCATTACAGAAATGATGGCAAAATCGTAATTTTATGACTTCTACTAACAGTGAATGGCTCACAGTGTTAATCACTAGCAAATGCACCATACAAGCATTCTATGTTCTTTTAGTGCCCCTTGTGGTGAAATGTCTCGCTGATTAAAAGATGATAACATTAGCTTTGGCTTGGTTCAGCAAGCAGGTAGGAGAACCGGTGTCTGTAAATAGCCTACAGTGTGTGAGATGGACTTCCATTCCGTCTCCAGTGTCCCCATGCTTCTTGGCGTTCAGACACAGAGTAGGACACCTGAGTGAATTGTCGTGGTTGTGATGGGCTCTGCTCTGGCAGGAGGTCATCTGAGCATGGGAAGGAAGAGCACAAAAGGACAGGGCTCTACAGTATGCTACTGAGGTGTACACACGGTCTGAAGGGCAGGTGCTCAAACAGGGCTGTGGGGTTCTCAGTGGATTTTGCATGACCTTCAGTTATTGAAAAGGGACAGATTATTTAAACATACTGCCAAAGGAAGGCACCATTTTATAATCCCTCTAAAAATACTTCTTTCAGCCTTTTAATTTTCTGAGGCATACACTTACCTGTCAGACGCAATCGTTTCATTGTACTGTGTCACTTGATGTGAACTCTGAATGGCTGGGCCTTAGTTCCATCTGGGTGCTGCAGTTGGTGGCAACTGCTTTAAAGATGCAATGCTAGGGACACATCTGAAGGGGGTGTTGTAGTGTCTGAAGTGTGCAAAGTGGAAGGATCCTCAGTAGTCCTTCTTAGCACCATTGTGAGCCATTGGAAAAAGGTGCTCCAAGAGGGCACCCCATGGGGAGGATGTTCAGAATTGTCTCCAAGGGGTCCAGGGTCAGTCCTGTAAGGGAGCTGGGCTTGCCTGGTGAGTGTGGTCAGGCATTTGGTGTCGCCTCAACTAATAATGCTTCCTGGCAGTCCACAGTGTAAAAGTACACCGGCCTCAATGGATTGGTAAAACATCCGTGGCAGTTCACTACACACATTTTTACACCAGAGGTCCATCACCAACTCCTTTGTCTTGCTGATGTCCTGCTTGTTCTCCCTGCACCACAGCACAAAGTTCTCCACCAGTGTCCTACAGACTTATATCCATTGCTGATGCGTCCTACAATGGAGGAGTTGAAGAACTTCTGTAGATTGCAAGAACAGGTGTTGCGCTAGCTGTCCAAATTGTAGAGCATAAGCAGAAAGGGAGACAGGATTCCTGAAGAAGTTCCATCCATCCCAAAATCTACAACTACCTTCAGCAAATAGCTTGAACACAGTCACACATTTGTATTCATATCTTTGTGTGAACTTTCATGTCATTTCTACAGGAAAAGTTTTTTGATTGCAGTCATGGATTTTTATAAAACTTAGTTTCCCCTTGTGGGGACTGATAAAGTGGTCCGCACAATGTCAAAATAACAGGCTTTACATTACTATACAAACACACACCGATGAATGCTTTAACAGCTATTTTCTGCAAGAGTTTCAGACTCATATCTGTTTATTTTTATATACCCACTTAGTGTACAGTGAGGGATTGGATGCAAGGTAAGAATAACTTGGGAAGCCACACCTGTTACCAAATCCTTCAATGTGGGCTAGTGCAGATATTTGGCAGCTACAACAAAAGCTGCATGTGAACAGAACAAGGCAGTGGTGTGAACAGATCTTTGACTCATGATGCAGTGCTCTGCTCACTCTCCTCTCTAGAGATCCATTGATTCACAGCGCTTTTCCACTGGCGTACAAGAAGCAGACTGTACCCGGCCCACTCCACAAAGAGACTACAGTTGCAGCATGATTCCAGCTCGCTTCAATTTTCCACTGCAGAAGGTTGTTCACACAGTGTACATCATGATTTACTAAGAGCTCATTTCTGCTAGTATGTCCATGAGCATCAAACACTAGTGGAATTAGCATTAACTTGCATAAATTTGCATAAATCTATTCCATTCAATCATTCTATAATACATTTTCCAAGTAGGAGGTTGGAAATTTTCAAGTTCTGAGTTATTGGGAATGCATCAATTCAATACTACTAATCTATGCATATCAACACAGATAACTGTTCTCTAGTCTCCATGCATTTCAACCAATCAGATCGTCGCAAAATGACCAAGGTTGGATTTCCCAAAAGCAATTGATCTTAGCAAATAGCTAACAAGATAATGAATAAGGGAAGTAAATACGCAAGTAAGGTCCAGGAGTATTTGCGAAAAGCCTTTGTTATTCCAGAATTAATGAACAAACTAAATAGTACTTTGCTGGCTCTTCTCCAGCTTCTGTGTGACAAAAGCACAGACTGACAATAACAGTAAAATTGATTCCACATATATGGCGAAATACAAGTCAAATCATTGCCAGAAACACTTTTTAAAAATGAATAATACAACATTTAATCCAAAAACTACCAAAACACGCAAAAAACACACAGACTGGATCCCAAATTAAATTATTAGCTGCAAATGTACCCCAGAGGAGTAAATATTTGAAAAATTCTGCAGCAATGTCTCTTACCAGAAATCACACTTTGTAGTAAGCAGTACCCTAAAACACTGTTTGGCGTAATTTCGTACCCTAGAGGGGTTTAAAACTCCATTTAACCGTACTAAATAGCAACATATCATGGTGAAATCACCAAAACTAAAAGTTATTCAGATTAATAATAATTGTATAATTGTCTGTTTAATCTGATATTATAATTATTGCGATACAGTCACATGACCTTTCACCACGTGCAGATTCATTTCATTTCCACCACTCTGTCTGGGTACTTAACTTTTTTGTTATGTTTTTTTAAACTTTGTTGATAAAATTTGATGAAATTTGGATGGCATCTGGCTTGTGTTAATATTTTGTTTATTTTTACTCTAAAATATAATAAACATTGTGGTATGAACTGTAGAGGGAAAAGTGTGGGCAAAGTATCTTGGTGTATTCTCGGGTAAGTAAAAGCATACAGTAAATCGCTGGCTTATTATTCATCATATATTATTGTATACATTTTGCTATCTTAATATTGTCCTGTTACGTTAAGCCATTTATTCTGTGTTGTAATGTTAACATTACAGTGCTGTGCCTGTTTTCATTATTACGACTAATTTGGTTTGATTGCACATAAGTGAATGTTTTGTAGGTAAATTACACATCGATTTATTTGCTGTTGCATTATAGTTATTCACTAGGTCAACCACTCCCAGCAAACTTGCGTTACTCCCACAAGAACCATGTTTCTTATCAAGAAAGTTGGAGAAGTTCACACTATACTATGTTTTACATATTTGTTTGCGCCTGGATGGTAGAGGCTGTTCATGCTGAATCCAATTAAACATTGAAATATAGTTTAGGATTATTTAGAGCGTGTTAAGGCTGTGAGCAAGGAAGCATAGAACACAGAGGTGCAAGTTTTATTATGTATATATTTAAATACAAGTAAAAAACAAAAATCATTTAAGGGCTCAGGAGAGAGGCCGTCGCTTTGAGGAGGTGGGTCAGAAACCACAGGCACCATGTTTATATGGCTTCCAGGGTGGAGAGCTCTGAAAAGCAGAAATAAAAATGTCCTTGTTAGTGTGACACATAAAGAAATACGACATCCTTCAATATGCTGATCCCCTTCCTCATCATTTTTTCCTCCTCTAGTCACTATCAATGGGAATTCCATTGATCCCTTCCTCTTTTTTCAGTGGACCTCCTCACTCTCCATCTCTGTCTGTTCTCCTATTTCACACCTCTTCTTCTCCTCTCTCCTTTGCCTAGGCTCCATGCTCCTCATCCGTCCATTCATGTTCTCGTTTTCTTTCACACTTCCTTCCTCTGCCTTGTCTTTCTTCTCTTTCTCTCTCATGGCAACAATCTCTTCTGTACACTTACTCAAAAACCCCTTGATTTCCATTTCCAGCTCAGAAGCTGAATTTTCTAAATCTTCTAATTCATGCAATATAAAATCCACCATCTCCCTCAGTTTCTCCTCTCGTCTTTCCTCCAAGAAATCAATGCACGTTTTCACATCCATTATGAATCTGAGGGTACAAGACAAGCAGCCATTTATGACCTGTCTTAAACTGAAGACTCTCCTAATTAGGCTCCCTCACAAATGAGTGTGCAAACTGCAAACATGCAGAGTGGAGGTATGAAGCCAAAAAGTGAGCCAATACACCTTTCATATGCCATTCATATTTTGCATATTAATTACGCACAATATATACAGTTAGTGAAGCGTAGTATATTTAAGTAATATTCAAAATATTATTGACCATATTAATCTGCTTCTCTAAAAGAATTACTTCTCAAGCTGGACTGTACTCACCGTTTCGGATCAAACTGAAGTATTCTTCACACTTGATAGTGAAAAGAATATTATAAAGTACTATTTCACTAATTTTGAAAAACTTCAAAAACGCAGAAATATTTGAAAGTCTACTGAAGCCAAGTCCTATTCACAATCAGCGGTGGCCATAGGCCTGGCTTTTGATTTCCCGCAGCTTTGACACTGGGTTCTTGTTTAAAATCTCACTGATCTGATTTTCCGTAATGCTTTTTAAGAAAAGGGGGACTATAACGGTCTCATTTTAAAATGTCACAGCTCCAGAGTCGTGCCGATGATTCCTGTGATATATGGACCCCTGCAGACAGTTTTAGCTGCCCACAGCTTCCCACATTGTTCACCATTTGGAAGTTTTTGCTTCCTCAATTTTTCTGAATATTTTAAACCAGTAACTCTGTGAAAAAGTTGGGCTTAGACTCTCCTGAGAGTAGGTTGGCTTTCCAAGGCTATGCAGTCCCACACACACACACACACACACACACACAGTCATGTAATCATATGTTTTTGGGCACTGCTCATTCATTTTTATGGGAAAAATGCTAAATAAGTAACCAAGCAAAATACTACAGTTGTTGAATTTTTTTTTTCTCATTGGAGTCATAGATTTTTATTAAATTGAGTTTTTCCTGATGGGGACCAGGAAATTGGTCCCCATAAGGGAAAAAAACAGGTAATCATCATGTTGTGGGGACATTGTGTCCCGATAAGGTAAGGTATACCTGCTTACACACACAAACACGCAGACACACACACACACACACACATATTGGTGTACCTATCTAAATGGGGACCTTCCATTCATTTCTATGGTTGAAAAAAGACTCTAATCCTATTGACGGGACACATAACCCCCACCCAGCTCTAACCTTAACCAAAAGTAAGTTTCGAGTTTTACCAAACTTTGGGGACATTTTGATCAACAAATGTGATCTGTGCAAAGCCAAACAGACACCGACACACACACACTGATCAACATTAAAAGCACTGGCAAGTGAATATGCAAAATATGTAAAAAATAAAGTAAATAAATAAATAAATAAATTGATTATCTCATTACAATGGCAGTACAATATGTATGTGTGTGTGTGTGTGTGTGTGTGTGTGTGTGTGTGTGTGTAAATCCCTCATCCTACTGCCTTGAATGAGAGGATTTTTGTCACTCTATCTGGTGTTTTTTTTTTATCATTCCAATTTTTTATGAGTATGTCAATTTATTCCTCATAATGTCGCATCATTGTTTGCTATTTCTGGTTTGATTAGTGCTTTTAAAAACACAAATTTCCACTTATGCTACTGTAATAAATGGAACTATTTGTTCAATTAATGTTTTCTAGGGTCCTAATTTAAAGTATCACACAGAATCAAGGACTAAATTTGAAGACACAGATGCAGCAGCCACAGATTTCCACATGTGCTCCGTCAACAACTTGAGATACTGCTGTTCCTACGGTAAGATGATGTTCTGTCTGCGAGGGAGCTTGGAGCAGCAAAAACAAGGACCGGCATCATTACCGCAAAGATCATTACCGGGCGCACACACGCCCACACACACAAGCCAATTTAGAGACACTAATTTACCTAAGTACACCTCTTTCAATCTTGGGAGTAAAACAGAGGATCCAGAGAAAATTCATATAACACTAGGAGAACATGCAAACCTCACACACAGAGCAAAAGTGATCTTTGACTCCCAGCCCCCAAAGGTGTGATGTAACTTATGTGTCCTGAGCCTCTGTGCCGTCCAGACCCGAAAAATCACCCAACCATCAGTTTGTTTGTACTGGGCAGAGTCACCTGGGGCTCGTGCCAAGCAGCACAGGGCACAAGGCTGGGGTACATCCTGGGCAGGATGCTAGTCCATCACAGGTCATATACACACACACTCATACACTATGGGAAATTGTAGATGTACCAATTAGCCTAAACAATGTCTGCAGGAAAACATTCATGCATACACCGAGCAGCAGGGGCATTGCTAGAGATTGTGGGCCCCATGAAGGCATATCATATTGGGCCCCCCAGTCCAGACCAATCCAGCTATTCTCCCAATTTTTTAGGCCGCCTGTCATTCAGGGGCCCTTGGAATCATTGTAACTTTCCCCTGCCATTACGGCACCCCTGCCAAGGAGTGATGAGATTCAAAGCCCCAAACCCATCGGTGACAGACAACAGGGCCACCAGCTAAGCCTCCATGACACCCTACTTTCAAGTCAATACATACTTAAAAGTGTTGAAGTTTAAATGACCATGTGATAATTTCAATTATATTATAATGGGGTCAAAATGACCCCATATTAGTTTCATCATATTAACACAATTCATGTTTAATTGAAGTTACTGAAAACTACCAGCATTAAAGGATGTCAAACAAGCTTTTAAGTAATAATGTGGATAGTATTGGTAGGATAAGGGAAAACACACACACGCACACAGGTATTATTTTTCTAAACACACAGGTATTTTTTTTTTAAATAATAATTTTATATTATTTTTTTAATCAATCAGCATACCCTATACTGGTATAAACAATGAAATGACAAATGCCTTATATGGAGGGCCCTCTGTGATGTCAACAGAACAGAATTCCGGAACTGGTCAGTGATGTCATCGAAGGAAGATTTTTCTATATAAGAAGCAATTGCACCTTCACATTTCATTCTTAGAGACTCTCTCAAAGGAAGCACTGGTGAAAGAGAATCTAAGCTATATCGTTTGCATAATTTCATTATGGGTTTAAGTTGCACAAAGGTGCAGGGCCCTAAACAAAAAAATGTTCAGGGCCCAAAAAAGAAAGGCACTCTTCTCAGGTTCTGGAAGAAGCTGAGGAGGACTACGCCAAGAGATACAGACACTGCTACCATGGCTGAAGGCGGCATTGAGATGGCTAGTGATTGCCCTGCTGCCAAACAAGATGGTAACGTACAGCAGGAGAGCAGCCCACTTGACAAGGCTGGCTCAGACATGGCAATGGATGACAGACAGCAGGAGAGCAGCCCTCTGGACGAGGCAGGCTCAGACATGGCAATGGATGACAGACAGCAGGAGAGCAGCCCTCTGGACGAGGCTGGCTCAGACCTGGAACTAGACGACGGACAGCAGGAGAGCAGCCCTCTGGACGAGGCTGGCTCAGACCTGGAACTAGACGACGGACAGCAGGAGAGCAGCCCTCTGGACGAGGCTGGCTCAGACCTGGAACTAGACGACGGACAGCAGGAGAGCAGCCCTCTGGACGAGGCTGGCTCAGACCTGGAACTAGACGACGGACAGCAGGAGAGCAGCCCTCTGGACGAGGCTGGCTCAGACCTGGAACTAGACGACGGACAGCAGGAGAGCAGCCCTCTGGACGAGGCTGGCTCAGACCTGGAACTAGACGACGGACAGCAGGAGAGCAGCCCTCTGGACGAGGCTGGCTCAGACCTGGAAATAGACGACGGACAGCAGGAGAGCAGCCCTCTGGACGAGGCTGGCTCAGACCTGGAACTAGACGATGGACAGCAGGAGAGCAGCCCTCTGGACGAGGCAGGCTCAGACATGGCAATGGATGACGGACAGCAGGAGAGCAGCCCTCTAGATGAGGCTGGCTCATGCTGGAAAAAGGTGACAGACAGCAGGAGAGCAGCCCTCTGGATGTGGCTGCCTCAGACATGGCAATGGATGACGGACAGCAGGAGAGCAGCCCTCAGGACGAGGCTGGCTCTGACATGGCAATGGATGACTGACAGCAGGAGAGTAGCCCTCTGGATGAGGCTGGCTCATGCTGGACAAACTGTTTTCCAGCAAGCTCACAGAATATATATTTTTTCATAATCATTTTTATATTTGTTTTGAAGAATAAAATATAGTTATTAAGGAACTGTGTGTGGTTTATCTGTTAAACTGACCACTGAACTTTAACATAAACAGAGGAAACATCACATAATGCTATAATCACTGTAGATTGCAAGAACAGGTGTTGCGCTAGCTGTCCAAATTGTAGAGCATAAGCAGAAAGGGAGACAGGATTCCTGAAGAAGTTCCATCCATCCCAAAATCTACAACTACCTTCAGCAAATAGCTTGAACACAGTCACACATTTGTATTCATATCTTTGTGTGAACTTTCATGTCATTTCTACAGGAAAAGTTTTTTGATTGCAGTCATGGATTTTTATAAAACTTAGTTTCCCCTTGTGGGGACTGATAAAGTGGTCCGCACAATGTCAAAATAACAGGCTTTACATTACTATACAAACACACACCGATGAATGCTTTAACAGCTATTTTCTGCAAGAGTTTCAGACTCATATCTGTTTATTTTTATATACCCACTTAGTGTACAGTGAGGGATTGGATGCAAGGTAAGAATAACTTGGGAAGCCACACCTGTTACCAAATCCTTCAATGTGGGCTAGTGCAGATATTTGGCAGCTACAACAAAAGCTGCATGTGAACAGAACAAGGCAGTGGTGTGAACAGATCTTTGACTCATGATGCAGTGCTCTGCTCACTCTCCTCTCTAGAGATCCATTGATTCACAGCGCTTTTCCACTGGCGTACAAGAAGCAGACTGTACCCGGCCCACTCCACAAAGAGACTACAGTTGCAGCATGATTCCAGCTCGCTTCAATTTTCCACTGCAGAAGGTTGTTCACACAGTGTACATCATGATTTACTAAGAGCTCATTTCTGCTAGTATGTCCATGAGCATCAAACACTAGTGGAATTAGCATTAACTTGCATAAATTTGCATAAATCTATTCCATTCAATCATTCTATAATACATTTTCCAAGTAGGAGGTTGGAAATTTTCAAGTTCTGAGTTATTGGGAATGCATCAATTCAATACTACTAATCTATGCATATCAACACAGATAACTGTTCTCTAGTCTCCATGCATTTCAACCAATCAGATCGTCGCAAAATGACCAAGGTTGGATTTCCCAAAAGCAATTGATCTTAGCAAATAGCTAACAAGATAATGAATAAGGGAAGTAAATACGCAAGTAAGGTCCAGGAGTATTTGCGAAAAGCCTTTGTTATTCCAGAATTAATGAACAAACTAAATAGTACTTTGCTGGCTCTTCTCCAGCTTCTGTGTGACAAAAGCACAGACTGACAATAACAGTAAAATTGATTCCACATATATGGCGAAATACAAGTCAAATCATTGCCAGAAACACTTTTTAAAAATGAATAATACAACATTTAATCCAAAAACTACCAAAACACTCAAAAAACACACAGACTGGATCCCAAATTAAATTATTAGCTGCAAATGTACCCCAGAGGAGTAAATATTTGAAAAATTCTGCAGCAATGTCTCTTACCAGAAATCACACTTTGTAGTAAGCAGTACCCTAAAACACTGTTTGGCGTCATTTCGTACCCTAGAGGGGTTTAAAACTCCATTTAACCGTACTAAATAGCAACATATCATGGTGAAATCACCAAAACTAAAAGTTATTCAGATTAATAATAATTGTATAATTGTCTGTTTAATCTGATATTATAATTATTGCGATACAGTCACATGACCTTTCACCACGTGCAGATTCATTTCATTTCCACCACTCTGTCTGGGTACTTAACTTTTTTGTTATGTTTTTTTAAACTTTGTTGATAAAATTTGATGAAATTTGGATGGCATCTGGCTTGTGTTAATATTTTGTTTATTTTTACTCTAAAATATAATAAACATTGTGGTATGAACTGTAGAGGGAAAAGTGTGGGCAAAGTATCTTGGTGTATTCTCGGGTAAGTAAAAGCATACAGTAAATCGCTGGCTTATTATTCATCATATATTATTGTATACATTTTGCTATCTTAATATTGTCCTGTTACGTTAAGCCATTTATTCTGTGTTGTAATGTTAACATTACAGTGCTGTGCCTGTTTTCATTATTACGACTAATTTGGTTTGATTGCACATAAGTGAATGTTTTGTAGGTAAATTACACATCGATTTATTTGCTGTTGCATTATAGTTATTCACTAGGTCAACCACTCCCAGCAAACTTGCGTTACTCCCACAAGAACCATGTTTCTTATCAAGAAAGTTGGAGAAGTTCACACTATACTATGTTTTACATATTTGTTTGCGCCTGGATGGTAGAGGCTGTTCATGCTGAATCCAATTAAACATTGAAATATAGTTTAGGATTATTTAGAGCGTGTTAAGGCTGTGAGCAAGGAAGCATAGAACACAGAGGTGCAAGTTTTATTATGTATATATTTAAATACAAGTAAAAAACAAAAATCATTTAAGGGCTCAGGAGAGAGGCCGTCGCTTTGAGGAGGTGGGTCAGAAACCACAGGCACCATGTTTATATGGCTTCCAGGGTGGAGAGCTCTGAAAAGCAGAAATAAAAATGTCCTTGTTAGTGTGACACATAAAGAAATACGACATCCTTCAATATGCTGATCCCCTTCCTCATCATTTTTTCCTCCTCTAGTCACTATCAATGGGAATTCCATTGATCCCTTCCTCTTTTTTCAGTGGACCTCCTCACTCTCCATCTCTGTCTGTTCTCCTATTTCACACCTCTTCTTCTCCTCTCTCCTTTGCCTAGGCTCCATGCTCCTCATCCGTCCATTCATGTTCTCGTTTTCTTTCACACTTCCTTCCTCTGCCTTGTCTTTCTTCTCTTTCTCTCTCATGGCAACAATCTCTTCTGTACACTTACTCAAAAACCCCTTGATTTCCATTTCCAGCTCAGAAGCTGAATTTTCTAAATCTTCTAATTCATGCAATATAAAATCCACCATCTCCCTCAGTTTCTCCTCTCGTCTTTCCTCCAAGAAATCAATGCACGTTTTCACATCCATTATGAATCTGAGGGTACAAGACAAGCAGCCATTTATGACCTGTCTTAAACTGAAGACTCTCCTAATTAGGCTCCCTCACAAATGAGTGTGCAAACTGCAAACATGCAGAGTGGAGGTATGAAGCCATACAGTGAGCCAATACACCTTTCATATGCCATTCATATTTTGCATATTAATTACGCACAATATATACAGTTAGTGAAGCGTAGTATATTTAAGTAATATTCAAAATATTATTGACCATATTAATCTGCTTCTCTAAAAGAATTACTTCTCAAGCTGGACTGTACTCACCGTTTCGGATCAAACTGAAGTATTCTTCACACTTGATAGTGAAAAGAATATTATAAAGTACTATTTCACTAATTTTGAAAAACTTCAAAAACGCAGAAATATTTGAAAGTCTACTGAAGCCAAGTCCTATTCACAATCAGCGGTGGCCATAGGCCTGGCTTTTGATTTCCCGCAGCTTTGACACTGGGTTCTTGTTTAAAATCTCACTGATCTGATTTTCCGTAATGCTTTTTAAGAAAAGGGGGACTATAACGGTCTCATTTTAAAATGTCACAGCTCCAGAGTCGTGCCGATGATTCCTGTGATATATGGACCCCTGCAGACAGTTTTAGCTGCCCACAGCTTCCCACATTGTTCACCATTTGGAAGTTTTTGCTTCCTCAATTTTTCTGAATATTTTAAACCAGTAACTCTGTGAAAAAGTTGGGCTTAGACTCTCCTGAGAGTAGGTTGGCTTTCCAAGGCTATGCAGTCCCACACACACACACACACACACACACAGTCATGTAATCATATGTTTTTGGGCACTGCTCATTCATTTTTATGGGAAAAATGCTAAATAAGTAACCAAGCAAAATACTACAGTTGTTGAATTTTTTTTTTCTCATTGGAGTCATAGATTTTTATTAAATTGAGTTTTTCCTGATGGGGACCAGGAAATTGGTCCCCATAAGGGAAAAAAACAGGTAATCATCATGTTGTGGGGACATTGTGTCCCGATAAGGTAAGGTATACCTGCTTACACACACAAACACGCAGACACACACACACACACACACATATTGGTGTACCTATCTAAATGGGGACCTTCCATTCATTTCTATGGTTGAAAAAAGACTCTAATCCTATTGACGGGACACATAACCCCCACCCAGCTCTAACCTTAACCAAAAGTAAGTTTCGAGTTTTACCAAACTTTGGGGACATTTTGATCAACAAATGTGATCTGTGCAAAGCCAAACAGACACCGACACACACACACTGATCAACATTAAAAGCACTGGCAAGTGAATATGCAAAATATGTAAAAAATAAAGTAAATAAATAAATAAATAAATTGATTATCTCATTACAATGGCAGTACAATATGTATGTGTGTGTGTGTGTGTGTGTGTGTGTGTGTAAATCCCTCATCCTACTGCCTTGAATGAGAGGATTTTTGTCACTCTATCTGGTGTTTTTTTTTTTATCATTCCAATTTTTTATGAGTATGTCAATTTATTCCTCATAATGTCGCATCATTGTTTGCTATTTCTGGTTTGATTAGTGCTTTTAAAAACACAAATTTCCACTTATGCTACTGTAATAAATGGAACTATTTGTTCAATTAATGTTTTCTAGGGTCCTAATTTAAAGTATCACACAGAATCAAGGACTAAATTTGAAGACACAGATGCAGCAGCCACAGATTTCCACATGTGCTCCGTCAACAACTTGAGATACTGCTGTTCCTACGGTAAGATGATGTTCTGTCTGCGAGGGAGCTTGGAGCAGCAAAAACAAGGACCGGCATCATTACCGCAAAGATCATTACCGGGCGCACACACGCCCACACACACAAGCCAATTTAGAGACACTAATTTACCTAAGTACACCTCTTTCAATCTTGGGAGTAAAACAGAGGATCCAGAGAAAATTCATATAACACTAGGAGAACATGCAAACCTCACACACAGAGCAAAAGTGATCTTTGACTCCCAGCCCCCAAAGGTGTGATGTAACTTATGTGTCCTGAGCCTCTGTGCCGTCCAGACCCGAAAAATCACCCAACCATCAGTTTGTTTGTACTGGGCAGAGTCACCTGGGGCTCGTGCCAAGCAGCACAGGGCACAAGGCTGGGGTACATCCTGGGCAGGATGCTAGTCCATCACAGGTCATATACACACACACTCATACACTATGGGAAATTGTAGATGTACCAATTAGCCTAAACAATGTCTGCAGGAAAACATTCATGCATACACCGAGCAGCAGGGGCATTGCTAGAGATTGTGGGCCCCATGAAGGCATATCATATTGGGCCCCCCAGTCCAGACCAATCCAGCTATTCTCCCAATTTTTTAGGCCGCCTGTCATTCAGGGGCCCTTGGAATCATTGTAACTTTCCCCTGCCATTATGGCACCCCTGCCAAGGAGTGATGAGATTCAAAGCCCCAAACCCATCGGTGACAGACAACAGGGCCACCAGCTAAGCCTCCATGACACCCTACTTTCAAGTCAATACATACTTAAAAGTGTTGAAGTTTAAATGACCATGTGATAATTTCAATTATATTATAATGGGGTCAAAATGACCCCATATTAGTTTCATCATATTAACACAATTCATGTTTAATTGAAGTTACTGAAAACTACCAGCATTAAAGGATGTCAAACAAGCTTTTAAGTAATAATGTGGATAGTATTGGTAGGATAAGGGAAAACACACACACGCACACAGGTATTATTTTTCTAAACACACAGGTATTTTTTTTTTAAATAATAATTTTATATTATTTTTTTAATCAATCAGCATACCCTATACTGGTATAAACAATGAAATGACAAATGCCTTATATGGAGGGCCCTCTGTGATGTCAACAGAACAAAATTCCGGAACTGGTCAGTGATGTCATCGAAGGAAGATTTTTCTATATAAGAAGCAATTGCACCTTCACATTTCATTCTTAGAGACTCTCTCAAAGGAAGCACTGGTGAAAGAGAATCTAAGCTATATCGTTTGCATAATTTCATTATGGGTTTAAGTTGCACAAAGGTGCAGGGCCCTAAACAAAAAAATGTTCAGGGCCCAAAAAAGAAAGGCACTCTTCTCAGGTTCTGGAAGAAGCTGAGGAGGACTACGCCAAGAGATACAGACACTGCTACCATGGCTGAAGGCGGCATTGAGATGGCTAGTGATTGCCCTGCTGCCAAACAAGATGGTAACGTACAGCAGGAGAGCAGCCCACTTGACAAGGCTGGCTCAGACATGGCAATGGATGACAGACAGCAGGAGAGCAGCCCTCTGGACGAGGCAGGCTCAGACATGGCAATGGATGACAGACAGCAGGAGAGCAGCCCTCTGGACGAGGCTGGCTCAGACCTGGAACTAGACGACGGACAGCAGGAGAGCAGCCCTCTGGACGAGGCTGGCTCAGACCTGGAACTAGACGACGGACAGCAGGAGAGCAGCCCTCTGGACGAGGCTGGCTCAGACCTGGAACTAGACGACGGACAGCAGGAGAGCAGCCCTCTGGACGAGGCTGGCTCAGACCTGGAACTAGACGACGGACAGCAGGAGAGCAGCCCTCTGGACGAGGCTGGCTCAGACCTGGAACTAGACGACGGACAGCAGGAGAGCAGCCCTCTGGACGAGGCTGGCTCAGACCTGGAACTAGACGACGGACAGCAGGAGAGCAGCCCTCTGGACGAGGCTGGCTCAGACCTGGAACTAGACGACGGACAGCAGGAGAGCAGCCCTCTGGACGAGGCTGGCTCAGACCTGGAACTAGACGACGGACAGCAGGAGAGCAGCCCTCTGGACGAGGCTGGCTCAGACCTGGAACTAGACGACGGACAGCAGGAGAGCAGCCCTCTGGACGAGGCTGGCTCAGACCTGGAAATAGACGACGGACAGCAGGAGAGCAGCCCTCTGGACGAGGCTGGCTCAGACCTGGAACTAGACGATGGACAGCAGGAGAGCAGCCCTCTGGACGAGGCAGGCTCAGACATGGCAATGGATGACGGACAGCAGGAGAGCAGCCCTCTAGATGAGGCTGGCTCATGCTGGAAAAAGGTGACAGACAGCAGGAGAGCAGCCCTCTGGATGTGGCTGCCTCAGACATGGCAATGGATGACGGACAGCAGGAGAGCAGCCCTCAGGACGAGGCTGGCTCTGACATGGCAATGGATGACTGACAGCAGGAGAGTAGCCCTCTGGATGAGGCTGGCTCATGCTGGACAAACTGTTTTCCAGCAAGCTCACAGAATATATATTTTTTCATAATCATTTTTATATTTGTTTTGAAGAATAAAATATAGTTATTAAGGAACTGTGTGTGGTTTATCTGTTAAACTGACCACTGAACTTTAACATAAACAGAGGAAACATCACATAATGCTATAATCACAAATAACACAAATGCTTCGTCATGAAGCCCTGGGTTTCATCACAAGCGACGCTCTCTGTGAGCGAGTGGAGTCTTTGGCTATGTAGCCGTTCGTGATGGTGTCTGTATCTCATGGCCTGCTGTTCCCTTGCACGCTGCTCTTCCAGTGTAGGTATTGAGGCACTGAGGTTGTCTGTCAGGTGGATGAGGTGAGTAGAGTTGCACCACCTCTTCCAGTAGCTGCTCCAGGACCCTCCCAGGTAGAGCTCAGCCTGACAAATGGTCAGTGTTAGGGTGTACTCACATTTGGCCCGGTTGCCTTATATCATGCCTGAGCATGATTGTTCCCCCCTCCACACTCCCCAACTCGCCTGTGCCCACATTGCGCTTAACGTTCCAGGTCTGAGCATGCTTTCATCATCACTGTGCAATGTTTTGTTTTGAAAAAAATGAAGGAAGAAAAGTGCTATTGCACAGCACAATGGAGCTCATGATTACTGTCCTAATTTTATGGCTGATTTGGAGTCATTTTGGGCACGCAGACACATGGCCATCATATAGAGCCATGCTAGTATGCCACACAGGCATTTCTATTTATTCGTGCTACACATATAAGAAGATAGACCCATATTTTACCAAATATTTTTTTTTTTTTAGTTTTTGTGAGTTGCATCAAGTTTTTCCTGGATACTCTTGTCAGCCCAAATTTCCAGCAAACACTGTCCCTCTGCTGTATAGCAAAGTTATTCATTGTCACCATGTCTGTTAAATATTTGTTGCTGCCCAATCTGTACTCATCCCTTTTTTCCACAATGCAGTTTTGAGGGGAATAAAAGAAAATTTGGAAGAGATTATGGCTGAGGTGGGAGGGGTCGGCATGATCTCGCCAGGTCGCCTTTTTGTTCTTGGGGCAGATAGTGAATCACTGAGGTTGAGGCTGCAGCCAATGAGCTTCTCTGCTGCTTGGACGATGCCCTGCAGCCTCCGGATGTCTTATATAAAATTTTTAATATTAATTGTTGTGTCTATCATTAGAACAGCGATACTGAATGGGCAGTCTTAAGTTCACCACTACATTTTAACACCACGTTCCAGATCTACAATAACATAACCTGAATGTATTATTTTACAAACGACCATTTCAACAGGGTGGCGCGGTGGTTAGTGCTGCTGCCTCACAGCGAGAAGGTCCTGGGTTTGGTCCTGGGTCCTATCTGTGTAGAGTTTGCACGCTGTTCGTGTGAGTTTTCACTGGGGGCTCCAGTTTCCTCCCACGGTCCAAAAATGTGCAGGATAGGTTGATTGATTAGTCTAAACTGGCCCTGTAGTTGTGTGTGCGTGTGCCCTGAGGTGTGTTGGCAACTGCCCAGGGTTGGTCCCTGTCTGTGCCCATTGTTCCTGGGATAGACTCCCTGTGACCTTGGTTGGGATAAAGTAGTTTCAGAAGATGGATGGATGGACAACCATTCTGTTGAATGTATTTCATTATTCTAATTTCAGTTCCAATAATGACTTTACCTTAAGAAGAACAGTGTTCTTTACTTTTTAATCATTTTCCCACTTTTTGCTGCTGTTCTCAAGACGATGACAATAATGATAAACTGAGGTAAGCCTTCAGCAGCATTTTCAGTAGTGTGGTGTCCAGCTAGCAGCATTTACCTGGTCACACTGTAATGGTGTCACGTCGAGGGCAAGGACAGAGGCGAAGACAGGCATGAAGGAAAACCAAAAGGGGCTATATTAACCCTCTGGAGTCGGCCGTCCCGCCGGCAAGATCTGATAGAAATTTCGCCAAACCGTTTAAATAACTCTGCGAGTTTTTGTCATATAAAAAACACCCTCAGAAACCTTGGACGGTCTACTTTTCAAATATATATATAGGTAGAAACTAAATATATTTTTACAGCTTCGTGATACAAATAGGAAGAACAAGAGTGACTGACTTGGCGTCTGCGTCTCGAAGCAGCTCTGATCGCCTGCCCACTTGCAAATCGTGCTATTCCCATGATAATAACATGATAATCCGACAGTTGGTACTGGGTAAAGAAATATGTGAATACGCCCATTGTGATTGAAATAAACAAGAGCACGTCTGGGTAGTGTTTACACTGATCGGCTACAACATGGCACACGCATACATCTCTGCTGCTGAAGCTTTGTGCCAGTGTTGCAACTTTCAGCAGCGAATCTCATACCTGTATTCATGGCTCAGTGGGCTGAGCCTGTGTGCCTGTAAGCACAAGGTCACCGGTTCAAACCCATCCTCAGCATGTCTGCGGGTCCTTGAGCAGGGCCCTTAACCCCCAGCTCCCTGGGCGCCACTATGGGTGGCTGCCCTTTATGGAGAGCTTACTCTATGAAGAGCAAGTTGAGGGAGGCGTAAAGACAATTTCCCCACAGGGATTAATAAAGTATCAGTAACTACTATTATTTAAAATGACTTTACCTTAAGAAGCTTACTAACAGAACAGTGTTCTTTACTTTTTAATCATTTTCCCACTTGTTGCTGCTGTTCTCTTTCAAGATGAAGGGAATAATGATAAACTGAGGTAAGCCTTCAGCAGCATTTACAGTAGTGTGGTGTCCAGCTAGAAGCATTTACCTGGTCACACTGTAATGGTGTCACGTCGAGGGCAAGGACAGAGGCTAAGACAGGCATGGAGGAAAACCAAAAGGGGCTTTATTAAAGAAAACTACACTACAGGAAGGGCAAAGGAAACAGACCACAAGGGGTCCAAACAGGGTAGGGAGGATCAGGCAAGAACACTAGACACAGGACACACTGGGGAGCACATGCAGGCAGCAACATCAATGACTGGACTGAGGATCGCAGGACTGAAGGACACTTTTTACAGGGCATGTGAGGGAGCAGATGGGACAGCGGGGAAGACAGCAGGCTATACGTACACTAAGATGGGAGACACAGTGGAAGAGGCAAGGACAAGACAACAGATGGGCACTGCTGCGGGACAAGGGCGCAGAGACCGAACACCATTAGGGGACAAGGCAGACCAGGGTAGGCAGGGGCAACACCAGCACAGGGCACTCTGGGGGCAAGACGGGACACCACTAGGAGAACTGGGGTCAGACTAGGGACAACCAGGATGATAGAACGTACATCACACACCAGGACAGGTCCACAGACGAGTGATAACACGGGACAAGAAACATTTCGTGTGGGTTACAGGAGCCGGGGAAGACGAGAACGGCCGTTAACGGGGCCAGATAGAGGACACAAGCGGGGCAAAGAGCCATATGGACTGCTGACCCGACAGGAGAAGACCACGCAGGAGTAAGGAAACGGATCACGATCGGGTAAGAGAGAACTAGGACCAGGACGAAAGGATGGTAAGGCAGTGGGGCGCTGTCGGGACCATAGGGCGGGGAGGGACACCGTCGGTACCACAAGCCTGGGACCTGAGGGTGAAGGGGAACCTGCAAGGCAAGGACATGGACGGGGGCAGGAACAGGAACCAGAGGGGCCCGAGGGGCCTGCAGGGCAGGAGGGCCCAGAGAAACCGGAGCGGTGGCCACGGATGGTGGCTTTTCCCAAGGACAGTGGGCTGGAAACGTCTTGGACCTGGAGTGAAGATAGAAACAGAGGAAGGGAAAAAGCAGAGGGTGTGGGGGGAACAAGACTGCAAGACAAGTTAAAGTTTATGGGAACACAGGTGACCTGTACAACATGCCATCCATGAGGGATAGGGTGCTTAATAAATAAACAATAAATAAAACACAAATACATAACAGGGCTAATCATTTTTATGTGTGTGCAGTTTAAACAAAATGAAATCAAATTAAATTACCTGGAGATTTTGGAAATTCTGGAATTCTGAAAATTAATACTTTAAAGAGCAGTTTACAAATCTACTTAGAAATATACATTTTTTTCTTAATAAACGTTAAACATTATTATGAAACATTCCACATATCTCAAAATTTATCATACTTGATTTATTATCTTAGATACTGTTTCAATTATTTAATGTTTCCTAAACAGCAGCAGCAGAACCACAACTTCATCTTTTTCGTATTTTGGCTCTTCTCTATGTAATGAGCTCTACACGCTCAACTTTTATATTAATTCCCCACCACTTCTACCTCTTCTATCTCTACCTGACCCACATCTATCTCTACACCGCCAGTTTCCTCCTGACCTCCTTCTCTATTTATAATCTCAACTAGTACATCATTTACTATAATTTCCAATATGGTTACATCACTCACCATGTCCGCACCCTCAATAATTACCTCCCCTACTTCTACCCCCACAATCTCAACATTTACATCCCCAGAATTTACTTCTGCAAGCCCAAACTCACACACTTGGACTTGCACAGCCTCCACCTTCACATTTCCTTTCGTATCCTCTGCCTTCAGGGAAATTATCCCCCCCTCCACCTTAACCACCTTCACATTCACCCCCACCTCACCTTGCTTCCCCTTGCTTCCATTTTGCATTTTATTAATGCCTACATTCAGGTCTGTGGCCTCCACCTGTACACTGGAGGTCACCCCCACATGTTTTTCCCTCTCTGCCAGCTCCACCTTTTCCCCACTAATCGCACCCTTTACCTCATCTATCCCCTGAGTGCTCCTATTCTTCCTGACCTTCTTCTTTTTCTGAAGGTAGTACGTCTTATAAATTTCCCACTCTTCAGATGTCAGGCCGTAATTGCTCTGAAGAGTCTCAGAGCCTTTCATGCTCATACCCTCCCCTCCCTTACACCAGTCAGTCACACCTCCCAGTCCCCCCATAACCTCCCCAGTCTGGACAGTGGGGGGTGTCGCTGGTGAGTACTCCTCCAAACCTTCCTTATCTCCCCAGTCGATCACCTCGTCCCACAGGTCCCAGGCTCCCCAGTACTGGTCGTTGGTCCAGGAAACAGCTCTCGCAATTCTCATTCTGGTGAATAAATAAGAACTAATAATTAACTAGCCATATGTGATACTCGCAAAGCCAAACTAGGCACGGTATTTTTTCAACTTCTTTCCTAAATGCTATTCATCAAGAATGCCTATGGAAAGAGATGGAGCCTTCATTAGCTGCTCGTGGCGTCGAGGCTACTCCGGCAGTAACGACCGAATTGCTAAAACTGCTTCACAATACAGTAAAGCTTGCGAAATTATGACGCTGCTTCGATACGCTATAACATCACCATGATACCGAACCTAGCAAAAAGTTAATCTTACTTCAAGAACATGGGACATTTAAAAAGTAAACGTATAGGCGATCTTTTCAGAATAACATCTTCAGATGAAATGCATTATCACAGGCCGGATGAGTATAACCAATCATATCAACCATAAGACTTATTGTTTTTAAGTTTAACACAAATATATTCTCTTACCATTTAAATGTAAACAACCATATTTAGAATAATGGCCACAGCATCTACAGTTTAAACAACTAATTATATATATATTTCAACGATATTGTGCCGCAAAATTTGCATGTACTATATCAGGACATAAAAATAAATATAGAATTAAATATGCTAACAAAACATAATCTGAAGAAATAGCAAGAAACATAAGAAGAGATGCTGCTCACCTCTGCGCCATCTCTCTGTCAGAAAGTTTGTCTTTAAACTGCAATTATTTTGTTTCTATGGAAACCACCGAGAGTTTTAATTGGTCGAATAGTATGAAGATATGTATTGACATTATGTTCAACGAATGAAAACAAAGAATTTTTTGTCAGGGCGGGACGAATTTGAAGCTAGTCCAATCAGGAGTAGTATCTTCAGTTTGTGCTTACTGTAGCTGGGCGTGATTGGATATCTAGCCGCCTTTCAGTCCCCAAATCATATATCTACTTGTCAATAGGAAACCACGCAGCTCTGTCTATAATGTCTGTCTGTAATTTTTTTTATGACATTATGTTTTTGCTAGGCAGCATTACGGTAATGCGTAATACCACTGTATTGGGGGTGTACCGCCGCTGTATTTCCATAGCTGGTTGACGCAATTAGCATTTTTGCGACTTTGGTAGGGCGACGTCAACTCTCAGCGAATTTCATAGGCAACATCAACAATTCAGGAACTAGTAGGTCTTCAGATAGTTGTTCACGCTTTTGAGAAGGAAGACTATAGTTCTTGTTATTCAAATTCTGTATCCTGGTATTTTAAATTTCGAAGATATGTCATATACAAGTTTTTCGAGAGACTAAATTTTGGTTTGATTTCTTTTTTATTCTATGTTAAATAAAGTTCACATAAAACCATTTTAGAATTAGTGCAGTGTTTCGTTTATAGTTAGTGCAGTGTCCTTAAAAACTGCATGTTCAAACCTAAGGCCATGCCATAATAGCTGCTTTGCAGATATTTCATTCAAGAATCTATAGATTATATAGGTAAGCCAGTCTGTGTGTGTGTGTGTGTGTGTGTGTGTGTGTGTGTGTGTGTGTGTCTATGTGTGTTTGGGTGGGTGGTCATGTATATATTATGTTGTGGGGACCAAATGTCCCCACAGTGTTATAAAAACACGTTAATTTGACTTTGTAGGGACATGTTTTTGGTCCCCAAAAGAAAAAACTGACTCAGTTTTATAAAATTCTGTGAATGCAATCAAAGGAATAATAATTCCAAAAGTCTTGTATTTTGTTTGGTTACTTACTGTTACTTCTTGCTTACTACTGTAGGGATTAAGGATTAAGATTGCCATAGTTAGGATTGGGGTTATGCCCATAAAAATGAATGGAGAATCCCCACAAAGACTCAGATACCTAATCTGTGTGTGTGTGTGTGCACGCACATGTGTGTGTGTGTGTCTGTTTGTGTGTGTGGATTAGGTTTATATTACATGGTGGGGACCAAATGTCCCCCGCAATGTGATAAAAACCTGTTATTTTGATGCTTTGGGGGTATTTTTCAGGTCCCCACAAAGATCTGTCAATACAATAAAAAACTAAAGATGCCAGAAGTCTTGTATTTGGTTTGGTTACTTATGGTTAAGGTTAGGGCTGGGTAGAGGTTAAGGTTGTCATGTTGGGATTACAGTTTTCCCCATAGAAATGAATGGTGAGTCCCCACGAAGATATAATTACAGACCTGTTTGTGTGTGTGTGTGTGTGGTATCAGATCAGTCCCTGAGAGTTCAGTAGTCTGACTCCATGTTTCTGAGTCTGGGTGTGAAGGCCTGAATGCTTTTCCAGACGCTAGGAGGGTGAAAAGATAATGTGAGGGGTGGGTGGGGTCATCCACAATGTTGGTGGCTTTGCGGATGGAGCGTGTGATGCGAATGTCCATGACGGAGGGAAGAGAGACTCTAATGATCTTCTCAGCTATCCTCACTATCCTCTGGTCTTGTGATCTGAGGCTTAGAAAAACATGTTGTGCTGCTCAACCTTGGCACAATGATATGGGTGAATCATGGACGCAATAGAATTTGGGGATGATTCGTCCATACAGGGTCAGAATCATTCCATACCTCAATCACCTCGTACGTATGTTTGCTAGGTGGAGTTGGAGTTGCTCCTAACTGTGCGCAGTGGAGTTGAACAATCACAACTTCCCAGAATATTACAGTAACTGGAGGACAGTGAACAAGTCTTATTAATTCTATGCTGTGTGAGAGATGTAATCGTCCGCGAGTTCGCCTTAATACACAGGGCATTCAAGCCATTGCTGAATACAAACCCTCAAATGCAGCTCCCTCCACCAGCAACGCCAATATAGAAACTGCCACAAAATCCATGCCCTCTGATAACCAGCCCCTTATATTTCCACCACCGTCGTGGGGACCGTACTACAAAGAGTCAACGCAAGGTAAGCTGCAAAGTGCAAACAAATGTACAACTTACCCTACATAGTGCACTACGTTTACTTTGTTTGTACTATGAGTACAGTCTTTGCACCTTGTCTGTTTGGCACTATATGTCGGTCATTCCTGTTATTCCGCGACTTTTCTGTCCTCATGGTTTACTTATATTTTCTGTAACATGAGTCACATATTTAAAGCAAATATATATTTAGGTCTTCGTTATCACGTAAACAGAGACAATACGTATTAAAACTTTTGTTGATATATGTATTAAGGCTGCCATGATTAGTGGGCGTAGTCGATGACTATCTTCAATATCACTACGCAATTATTGGAGTAGTTAGTCTCTAAAGCCCTGCAGTGACATGTAGTTTGTTGTTGTCAAAATGGGAGGGGCCGATACAAAGCACGGGTCTTAGGGAATTCTGATTAAGTATACACGCTTATTAATCCTGTTAATATAATTAGCATACACCCACTATTAGTGTAAATAAATGCACAAACCGCAAGGCTTTATCAGCAAGGTTATGCTGTGTTTGTATGAAATGTCTTTTTATATATCATTATTGTTTCAGTTTAAGCTGTAGCCATTTGTGCACGAATCTCCTTGCGTCAGAGGAAGCTGGAAGTGGGGTGTGACCTTTATGAAGCAGAATGAGACAGATGAGTTGTAAAATAAATGGTTACACTAACTGCAGTGAGACCTCTCTCATGCGGCCCTGCTCAATCTGTCTAGTCATACCATAGGAGTCAGTTAAACAGGGAGGTTTGTCTGCAGTGTTGGAACCTGTACAGCCAGTGCTTCGTACCGCTGATGGCCTCTTCTTCACACGTGCTTTGCTGCCACCTGCTGGTCAAAGTTTAATATTGGTTTATTAATTAGTGAAAGTAAAAGTCTTATTGCGTTGCTTATTAATTCTTAAATATATATTTAATGTATTTTCGTAATTATTTTTATTTAATAAATATTCTGATTGAATTAATATTTTTTAAATATTTCAAAATGAAATGTAAATGGTTTGTGGTTTTCAGATCACAGCTTCCTCTTAGAGCCCACCAATCAGTGACCATCTTGCAGTGTGATGTAAGACACGAAATCAGGACCGCCCACTTTTTACTCATTTTAATCTTAAAATATGGACAGTGTGAACTGGGACTTTGCCATTTTGCTCATATCACTTCCTCTGCCAGCACTTGCAGGATGGACTTCCCCTTTGAATCTGGTTCCTCCCAAGGTTTCTTCCTTCTAGGGAGATTTTCCTTGCCACTGGCTTGCTCTCTGTGGGCTTTGGGCAGGGATAAGGTAAAGTGCTTTGAGACAATGTAATGTTGTGAAAATGCGCGACACGAATAATATTGAATTGAAACGAATCACACCAGCTTGTCTCAGCTGACAGCAGCTCTTACTTATCTGATAAGTTGGGGGGGGGAGGTATCACATAACTTCTGGTCAACATCAAAAGAAATTTATATATAAAATAATATATTGCATATTGCTGTAACACTCAGTAAATGGGACCTATTATGCTTTTCCCTTTCTATTAGTGTGTTATATGGCTTCAGCTGCATGTAAACGGTCTGCAAAGTCTTTAGATGCAAAGTACATAGCAAAGGGAGTAACTCTCAGCACAGAAACCACTCATCTCTCATCTGCCTAAAACACCTCATTGTAATTCCAGCCCTTACTTCCATGACATGATGAGGTCACCTCATAACACAATCCTTATTGTCTGCCTACCTGCAAGGATCTGTCTGCAGACTGAAAGACAGGGGAATGAAGGGTAAACCGACCAATCAAACCACACTGGACTCATTGGGGGAGGGATTAGACAGAGGGTGAATAGAGATGTGCATTATGAGAAAACAATATGTGCTTTTTGAACACTGAAGCATGCATACTCTATTCTAGTAGATCATAAATATAAAATTATAAACTGAAAGTGAGCATAATAATGCCTTTTAAGCAACAGTAGGCTGCTGTCCATGGTGCTGAAAACCTGAATTGTCAAATTTTACATTCAATTTTTTCACCTGCAACCCTCTTATTTTGTTGGTAAATGGAATGCATTTATATAGCGCTTTTCTACTCTTACGAGTACTCAAAGCACTTTACAATTTATGCCTCACATTCACCCATCCATACACACATTCATACACCGGTGGCAGAGGCTGCCATGCAAGGTGCCAACCTGCACACCGGGAGCAATTTGGGGTTTAGTGTCTTGCTCAAGGACACTTTGATGGGGTCAGGAGGAACCAGGGCTCGAACCTGCAACCTTTCAGTTGCCGAACGATAGCACTACCTCCTGCGCCACCATCTTCCCCACAAGACTAGGGTGATGTGATCAAATTTTTTAGTGTTTGTGAGAACTCTGGCTGCCGCATTTTGTACCAGCTGAAGTTTATTTAAGAATACTCTTTGGCAATGATGCTCTGTGAAGTCATACAGAGGTGGGTATAGAAAGGATTACAGTGAGTAATAGATGATTTAAAATTTGACAACAAAAAGGCTTTGGACAATCAGTTCAACTTTGAAAAGTTTCTCTCTGTCTCTCTTGCTAGTTATTTCTCTTTACCCCCCAGTCAAGGAGGAATCAAATGCAGAATCACATTGTAAAAGCTCTTTTTGTGTGAACATTAGAAAACAGATTAATACCTATTAATCAGTTTGAAACTTTACATTCAGACCTACATCAGTCAGAAGGAGCAGGCGATGACCAGCCCAACCATCAGCTCTATCTCTGATTTTACAGAATCCCTTGTCAGGGTAACTTCTGAAGTCACGACTAAACTAATTTCCATCTCTGCCTTCAGCTTCACCAGCTAGATTAAACTGATCATTGAGGAGGGAAATACAGTCAAGCCTCACAGTAATGCCATAAAACATACTAAGGTTAAATGTATTAATATTGACTTGAGTAGCTGAATTTTGTTTATCCATTAGAGGGCAGCCATATGCAAGTCATTTATTTGTAGAGCGTATTTAAAATCAACAGGAATTGACCCAAAGTGCTTTCCAGGCTAGAGAGAACTGATTAGCAAGTTCTCCATTCACAGTAAAGTATATAAATAAAATTACATGGAAACATGCATACAAGAAATAAGATAATAAAAAATAATTGAAATGTACAATAAGCAACACATTTAAAAAGTTATGTTAAAATTAAATTAATTTGGGAATAGCAGATCTGAACTGTATTGTGGGGCTAATATATTGAGTGCTACAAAAACAAATAGCAAAGTTGTAAGGAAAGCACAGCAGAGAGAGACCCTGGTATTCCAGTGAGGAATGGATACAGATAAAATAAAACCAAAATATGACACAGAAGGTGAGACTGACCTCAGGCCTCAAGCTGATGAAGGAGGGATGTCTGCCTCTGAGCTGCACACTCAGTGCCACTGAGCCACACGCTGCCCCCCTAGACACCATTAGGGTCTGGATTAGAGACAGCAATAGGCATACTCATATACATACTGTACCTAAACACATCACAGCGATACAGGCACCAATAGGCATACTCATATACATACTGTACCTATACACATCACAGCATTACAGGCACCAATAGGCATACTCATATACATACTGTACCTATACACATCACAGCGTTACAGGCACCAATAGGCATACTCATATACATACTGTACCTATACACATCACAGCGTTACAGACACCAATAGACATACTCATACACATACTGTACCCATACACATCACAGCGTTACAGGCACCAATAGGCATACTCATACACATACTGTACCTATACACATCACAGCGTTACAGGCACCAATAGGCATACTCATACACATACTGTACCCATTCACATCACAGCGTTACAGGCACCAATAGGCATAATCATACACATACTGTACCTATACACATCACAGCTTTACAGGCACCAATAGGCATACTCATATACATACTGTACCTAAACACATCACAGCGTTACAGGCACCAATAGGCATACTCATATACATACTGTACCTATACACATCACAGCGTTACAGGCACCAATAGGCATAATCATACACATACTGTACCTATACACATCACAGCATTACAGGCACCAATAGGCATACTCATACACATACTGTACCTATACACATCACAGCGTTACAGGCACCAATAGGCATACTCATATACATACTGTACCTATACACATCACAGCGTTACAGGCACCAATAGGCATAATCATACACATACTGTACCTATACACTTCACAGCGTTACAGGCACCAATAGGCATACTCATACACATACTGTACCTATACACATCACAGCGTTACAGGCACCAATAGGCATACTCATATACATACTGTACCTATACACATCACAGCGTTACAGGCACCAATAGGCATACTCATATACATACTGTACCTATACACATCACAGTGTTACAGACACCAATAGACATACTCATACACATACTGTACCCATACACATCACAGCGTTACAGGCACCAATAGGCATACTCATACACATACTGTACCTATACACATCACAGCGTTACAGGCACCAATAGGCATACTCATACACATACTGTACCCATTCACATCACAGCGTTACAGGCACCAATAGGCATAATCATACACATACTGTACCTATACACATCACAGCGTTACAGGCACCAATAGGCATACTCATATACATACTGTACCTAAACACATCACAGCGTTACAGGCACCAATAGGCATACTCATATACATACTGTACCTATACACATCACAGCGTTACAGGCACCAATAGGCATAATCATACACATACTGTACCTATACACATCACAGCGTTACAGGCACCAATAGGCATAATCATACACATACTGTACCTATACACATCACAGCATTACAGGCACCAATAGGCATACTCATACACATACTGTACCTATACACATCACAGCGTTACAGGCACCAATAGGCATACTCATATACATACTGTACCTATACACATCACAGCGTTACAGGCACCAATAGGCATAATCATACACATACTGTACCTATACACTTCACAGCGTTACAGGCACCAATAGGCATACTCATACACATACTGTACCTATACACATCACAGCGTTACAGGCACCAATAGGCATACTCATATACATACTGTACCCATACACATCACAGTGTTACAGGCACCAATAGGCATACTCATATTCATACTGTACCTATACACATCACAGCGTTACAGGCACCAATAGGCATACTCATATACATACTGTACCCATACACATCACAGTGTTACAGGCACCAATAGGCATACTCATATACATACTGTACCTATACACATCACAGCGATACAGGCACCAATAGGCATACTCATATACATACTGTACCTATACACATCACAGCATTACAGGCACCAATAGGCATACTCATACACATACTGTACCTATACAGATCACAGCGTTACAGACACCAATAGGCATACTCATACACATACTGTACCTTTACACATCACAGCATTACAGGCACCAATGCTCATACTCATACACATACTCATACACATCACAGTGTTAGAGACACATCAAGGATGCAACTGGCAATTTAGTCTGCAGCAGAGGTGCAGTGTTTGCTGGAAATTTCTGCTGATGAGAGTGTCTAGGAACAGCTGGATGCAAAACACAAAAATCTTAGATATTTAGTAAAACGTGGGACTGTTTTCTTATACATGCAGCACGTATAAGTAAAAATAGCTGCATTACATACTCGATAAATCTATATGAGGGCTGTTTGTCATCATGCCCAAAACAACCCCAAATAAGCCACAATATAAGGACATTAGTCATAAACTCCACTGTGCTGTACGATTGCGCGTTTCCTATTTTCACTTCAACACAAAAAGTTATACAAAGATGACGCAAGTGCGGTGGGGCCCGAAATGTTAAGTGCAATGTGACCGCAGACCAGCGGGGAGTGGGAGGAGGGATAATCCTGCTCAGGCATGGTGCGAGGCTACTGGGCCAAGTGTGAGTACACACACAGAAACACGATCCTAATGGGCCTCTTGTTTCCTACTGATCCACTGAGATTAAAAGGACCTACTGCAGTGGAACTTAACAAACTGTATAAAACATAACAAAGACTGAAACAAAGGCCTGAGGTCAGACCCTCTGTATGCAGCACACAGTGTTTCTGCAGAGTCTCACCCTCACATCCTGTATGACGACATTTCTGCTTTTCAGAATAAGTGTCTGTCTGAAAATATCTTAGCTGCTTATGTTCATGTGTGAGAAAGAAGGAAGTTACACAGCTCATTAATAACATCAACTTACATGCTTCATTTACATGTATTTCTATACCCAGTGAGCTACAATGATTCTTTGTAAAGTTCAACTATCCATTACAGTGGTACCTCAGTATACGTCCACTTTGGAATAAGTCCAACTTGATATACGTCCTGCTTGGACACGGAAAATTTTGTTTGGTATATGGCCTTTGTTTGGAATACGACTCATGTGCTAGAACTTGTATGGGTCATAATGAGTCAGGACACCACGCGCTTCCCTTGTTTACCTCTCAAGACAAAGCCACGACTGCCCACCAGCGTCAGTACGCCAGTTGCTACCATTCAGTGAACAACCCGCGCTATAACTCTCTTTTCATTTGTTTCATCTAATTGCTTTTATATTTATGTATTTTAGTATTAAGCAATGTTTAAGTTATTTTATACAACCCCATCAATATATAATATGCCAATAACAATAGGATTTTTTTTTCATGGGAACGGATTAATCATTTTCCTTATATTTCTTATGGGAAAAATTTGTTTGGTATACATCCTGTTTGGTATAAGTCCAAGGATCTGGAACAGATTAAGGACGTATACCGAGGTATCACTGTATTTGATATTGCCTAATTTGTAAAATTCCTAATATTATTACAATATTTATTCCTGCAAACTGCAGGACAAAGGCAACATGAAAAATGTTTTCCTGCAATTGATAAGAAATACGCAGAAACACACACCGTAAAGATTGTAACCTCTGACAGTATGTACTGGCTTTCACTGCTTTCTGCAGTGTCTCTCCCTCTCAGCTCTTCATTTCACACTTTATATGTGTATCTGTAGAAAACAGCTGTGAGTCACATGAATGACACAAGAAACCAAGCAAGCTGAAGACTTTAATTTTGTTTTATTGTCCCCCCTGCACTTGCATGTTCTCCCCGTGTCAGTGTGGGGTTTCCTCTGGGTTCTCCTGTTTCCCCCCACAGCCCAAAAACATGCTGAGGTTTATTGGAGTTACCATAGGTGTGCATGTGTGTGTGAATGGTGTGTTTTCCCTGCGAGTGGTTGCTGCCCAGACTGGGGGCCATCAGGATCCTGCACAGAATAAGCAGCTATAGAAGATGGATGGATGGATGGTTGGATGTTATGTCTTGCTGAAGTGCTAAACATTCAGCCTTGTGGTTTTGTCACTTCCTGTTTAAAGTGTCCACTCCCCCATCACTCTGCCTGCTGTGTGTGAGAATAGAAACGACCATGACAGTGAAGGTACAGAGGATGAGGAAGTGATTGTCAGTCTCCTCAGATCTGGGCTCAGTGACACACACATGTATGGATCCTCTGATGCTCCTGTTTCTTCTCATTGCTGGGCTCACAGGTGAGTGTCTCTCATTACAGTGGTACTGAGTAGAGATCTCTCTCCTGCTCCTCACAGACTGTCAGCTGCAGTTTGGAGATCATGATGGAGATCTGCTGCTACATCAGAAGAAATTGCTATGGCTACATTCCGGAAACATTTGCAGAGGCTGCATTGAGTATAATACTCTATGAAGTTGTAGATAGTATTTGGATTCTCACTGGTTTTTATATCACTTATATTATTATGTAATTTTTAAAAAGCTTTAACAAAAATATTTTACCAATAAACTGGCAATTACGTCATACATGTACAGTATTTTGTGTTTTCTATTTGTTAGTACAGTGGTACCTCAGTTCTCGAACTCATTAGAACTCGAATTTCTTAGAAGTCCAACCAACCAGGGGAGATGCCATTCTTGATCTTGTTTTGTCTAATAACCAGGACAGGATTGGTAAATTAGATGTTTTAGAACCACTTGACAGTAGCGATCATAACATGGTTAAATTTGAGGTTAAGTTTAGTGCCCGAAGAGCAAAGTCCAAATCAAAAATATATAATGTTAGGAAGGCTAACTTCAATTGTATGAGATTAAAACTAGAAACCGTGAACTGGATGGAGTTAAATAACAAAACTGTTGAAGAGACATGGGAATTTTTTAAAAGCACATTATTGCAAGTACAAGAGGACTTCATACCTGTTTCTAGCAAGAATAAATCTAGGAAATTGCAACCTAGGTGGTTTAATAGGGACATAAAGTATAAAGTAAGGAGGAAAAGGGCTTTGTTCCAGAGATGGAAAATAACTGATGATGACATAATAAAGCAAGAGTATCTAAATCTACAGGCTGAATTAAAAAATGACATTAGACGAGCTAAAAGGAATGTCGAAAGGAAGATCGCATTGGAGGCTAAGGATGACGTTAAAAGTTTCTTCCAGTATTTTAACTCTAAAAGAGCTCTAAAAGCTGAAATTACTAATCTGCAGGATAGTAAGGGTCTTATAATTGAAAACGACATTGACATAGTAAATGAGTTCAATGATAGTTTTGCACGGGTATTCACTGTCGAGGACACTAGTAACTTACCAGTTCTTATTACTAATTCAACATCGTCTATAACTAATATATATATAACTGAAGCTGATGTTTTGCAAAGCCTAGCTAAGCTCAAAATAAATAAATCACAGGGCCCTGATGGCATCTTACCTATAGTGTTAAAAGAGATGAGGGATATTATTTGCCGACCCTTAACATTACTGTTTCAAAAATCCTTATCTGAAGGTGTGGTACCTTCTGATTGGAAGCATGCCAACATAACGCCCATTTTCAAAAAAGGGGATAGAAGTAATTTGTCAAACTATAGGCCAATCAGTCTAACTTGTATAACTGGTAAAGTTATGGAGGCTATAATCAAAGAGAAAATGGTAGATTACCTGGACTCAAATAACATTTTGAGGGATAGCCAGCATGGATTTAGGAGAGGTAGATCCTGTTTAGCAAATCTGTTGGAGTTTTTTGAGGAAGCTACTCAGGAAGTTGATGATAAGAAGGCCTATGATGTCATCTATTTAGATTTCCAAAAGGCTTTTGATGTTGTTCCCCACAAGAGGCTCTCACTTAAACTCAAAGCGACAGGTATTTTAGGAACTGTAGCGACTTGGATTGATAACTGGTTAACGGATAGGAAGCAGCGAGTAGTTATAAGAGGCTCGATGTCACAGTGGGCCTGCGTTCATAGTGGGGTACCGCAGGGTTCAATTTTAGGACCACTTTTGTTCCTAATTTACATAAATGATATAGACACCAATATATACAGTAAACTGGTGAAATTTGCAGATGACACCAAGGTGGGTGGTGTAGCAGATACTGAACTAGCGGCTCAGCAGCTACAGCGGGATCTTAATTTAATTAGTGACTGGGCTGACACCTGGCAGATGAAATTTAACATAGACAAATGTAAGGTACTCCATGTAGGGAGCAGAAATATAAAGTACAGGTATTTTATGGGACCTACTGAAATAAAGGTAGCTGATTATGAGAAAGACCTTGGTGTGTATGTTGATGCTTCCATGTCTCATTCTCGCCAGTGTGGGGAAGCAATAAAAAAGGCCAATAGGATGTTGGGGTACATCTCCAGGTGTGTGGAGTTTAAGTCAAGGGAGGTAATGCTAAGATTATACAATTCCTTGGTGAGACCTCACCTAGAATATTGTGTACAGGTTTGGTCACCATATCTTAAAAAGGACATAGCGGCCTTAGAAAAGGTGCAGCGTAGGGCCACAAGAATGATTCCTGGTCTTAGAGGAATGTCATACGAGGAAAGGTTATTTGAGCTAAATCTGTTCAGCCTCAAGCAAAGGAGACTGAGGGGGGACATGATCCAGGTCTATAAGATTCTAACAGGTTTGGATGCTGTTCAACCGAATAGTTACTTCAGCATTAGTTCAAATACAAGAACTCGTGGCCATAGGTGGAAATTAGCGGGAGAACATTTCAAACTGGATTTAAGGAAGCACTTCTTTACACAGCGTGTAGTCAGAGTATGGAATAGTCTTCCTGATAACGTAGTGCAAGCTGAATCCTTGGGTTCCTTTAAATCAGAGCTAGATAAGATTTTAACAACTCTGAGCTATTAGTTAAGTTCTCCCCAAGCGAGCTCGATGGGCCGAATGGCCTCCTCTCGTTTGTATAGTTCTTATGT
Source organism: Paramormyrops kingsleyae (assembly GCF_048594095.1). Lineage (NCBI taxonomy): Eukaryota > Metazoa > Chordata > Actinopteri > Osteoglossiformes > Mormyridae > Paramormyrops > Paramormyrops kingsleyae. Next base: position 1,309,454 of record NW_027325966.1, on the reverse strand, counting down.
TCTTATGTTCTTATGTTCAACCAGTTCGAAAATAATTACCTAAAGCTCGATCTGAATCTCAAACCATGAACGCTGATCAAAGATAACTTGTACGCGCAGAGAAATGAGTCACGCCGCATGTCTCTCAGCAGAAACAAAGGGTAAAGCTTCAGTCTCATCCTCGCAAAACCCCTGATAGGAATATTATTCTTATTTACTCATGTTGGCACAAGGAGCTGATTACTGTATGCATTTTAATCTGGGCTCTTCTCTCATAAAACATAAACTTTGTGCTCTAAGTACAATTTTTAAAGTGTGACCCCAAATATTGCAAATGCCCCCATTTTTAGACAGTGGGGGCAAAAGTTGCCCCACCGCATATATATTGTGTGTATTGTGTGTTCCAACACTGCAGACATGTAAAATCTAGAAAAAGTGTTAAATAATTGTGATTTGGCTGCAGACCATGATACCCATGAATATCATTGTGCACCTTCATGGTGCTAATTGGAACCACAGAACTTGGTGTCTAAAAGGACTCCTGAAGAGGCACTGTGGGAATGTTAGTCAATCGAGATGCTCAGCTCTCTTTTAATCTGTTCTCATTTCATTTTAAAAACAAACGCTATACATTAGTTGGGTATCACTGTCGCCTGAAAGAGTCGTATGTTTCACCATAGCTGTTTAATCATTAGTATAATTATTTAGGTCCTAATGCAGGAAGCACACAGTGTAAAGTGAGGTAAACCTTCAACAGCATGTCAATCCATTGCAGGGCACTGGAAGCTGGAGAAATGCAATGTGAACAGAGGAAGCCTGCAAACTGCACACAGACGCAGTCATGGTCACATTCAAAGCCAACAGTCAGCAGTGCTGAGATGGCAGGGGTATGAGTCAGATATCTAATATCTGTATAAACTAAAGAGACAGAGAGATTTTGGGGAACCACGGCAAGGGCAACAGAAGACATGGGCTTCTGACTATAAGGCATGAAAATCCAACTCAATGTCCCCACTCTACTCACACACCCCTACCCTTAACAACCTGTATCCCCCACACACTCCTCCCACCTATGCAACAATCATTGTTATTAAAAGCCCAACACTGGGCGACTTGTCTCAATGTAACCAGGTTCACTGAATCTACACCTATGGCTGTCCTTTCATGTGCCATCACTACGTGACACCGCTTCAATTCTGGAGCGCTTCGTCACAAAATTAAATCAGTCACGGATCCTCTATTATCCAAAGATCTGTCAAATACTTTTTGAGTTATCACAATAATTAAATCAATTGTCTGGGGCTGTCCTTTTCTTTGATATTGCATGATTAGACATGATTAGAGAGATAGACCAACCTACCTACCTGCACACAGTTCACCATCAAGAAAGGTGTCATGTAGCACGACTGAATGCACTGAAGTGCCGTCTAGAGAGGCAAAAATGTCGCTATTGGCTGCCCTTTACATGGAAAGACATTGACCTGTGGGAGGAAACCGGAGAACTGAGAGGAAACCAGCATAGATACAGGAAGACCATGCAAACTGCCCACAGAAAGCTGGGCCAGATACCGAAACCACAAGCCTGGAGGTGTGAGGCCCCCACGCTGCCCCCAGTCTCTACCAGCTAGAGGGTAACTAGCTCTCCAAATCTGCTGCAGAGTGAAAGACAACCAGGTTTAGCCTTGACCCCTAACACTGATCTTGCCCCCTGATAAGCACTGAGACCTTCTGCAGTAATACATGAAGCTGGGTGTTTAGACCCCTCTGTCTGTACACACAGAAATGACTGATGGCATCCCGGCTGTCTGCTCACATAACCACCTGTGCTGCTGAAATGACACCAGTAAGATCAATCACAGGCCTCATAGAAAACCAAAGGGTACAAGAGGCAGGAGCAGTTTATCTGCACTGACAGTCTTTATATATATCATGCAGTATATTTAGATATTATGTATATAGTTTCAATTACCTGATTCAGGGTACATTTCTAAGAATATAATATGTATTTCCAATTTCCAAGACAAAGATGTTTTTATTAAGACTGCCATAATTCACAACTGACATCATGATCTCCAAACTGCAGCTGACAGTGTGTGAGCAGCAGGAGAGAGATCTCTACTCAGTACCACTGTAATGAGAGACACTCACCTGTGAGCCCAGCAATGAGAAGAAACAGGAGCATCAGAGGATCCATATGTGTGTGTGTGTCACTGAGCCCAGATCTGTGGAGACTGACCCTCACTTCCTCATCCTCTGTACTTTCACTATCTCTGTCGTTTCTATTCTCACACACAGCAGGCAGAGTGAAAGGGGAGTGGACACTTTAAACAGGAAGTGACAAAACCACACGGTTGAATGTTTAGCACCAAATACTTCAGCAAGTCATTCTATTATTATTACTATATGCAGCATAAAACTCATAATAAAATGCATCATAATTTTTCTTTATGCTGCTTGGACACTAAAAGATTTACTATGCACAAGGCATGTATATTTGCTTATGATGACAATAGAATTTGTAGTATTAAACAAGGGAGCCATGGTTTGAACAAAAGAGGCTTTGTGATGCACTTTGTGTGAGAGAATGGAAGGAAATAGCTGTGCAGACACACTCTGACATGGGATTAATGCCTACAGAAGGTCAGGATGACGATAATTATGGGATGTAGTATCTAAGGGGGTAACCCAGGTGATTACACAATCACCTACAAGAAATATTGAGTCATTTGAAGGGAACTTCGATTACATTTTCAGTAATGAACAAAGACCAGTTTATTAGTAATAGTAATAGACAAATTTTAACTAATTATTCTTCCACAGGGCGAAGCTGCAGTGATTTCACTGGGACTGGACACTACCTGAACTGGGTTTAGTGATATCAGGTCAGCTGCCTTCCGCCATCTCCTATTTCAATGTCCAGAGAAAGCGAGCAAAGCAGCTGTGCACTTTGGGGAGTCAATGGAAGAATTTGTGGAGAGTTTTGAGGCACCATGTCGCAGAGAAGTGATGTGTTGAGTGGCCTTCCATGGCTGAGTTCCAGGGAGCCGGACCTTCTGGGCAACAAGAGGGAGCAGTAAGGGCAGGTTGTCTGCGTCACTACAAGAAGCCCAGTAAGGTCTTCCTCTTCCTTGGGCTCCTCCAGTCACTATCGCTCCATGGATCAATTAGTGGACTGTTGACGATCCACTGAGGTACGTAGGCCAGTGGCTTGGGCCAAGGCAGGAGGCTGGGTGCTGGGACCAAAACAGATACCAAGGACTGGGGCTCTGACCCCATCACCACTGGGTCACCTGCAGGAGCAAAGGACACGAATCCCAACAGACGGGGTGTCACAGAGTCTGGGGATCATCCTGCTTAGGGAGTCATTCTGTCATGGCGTGGCAATGACAAGCTAACAAGCTTGGTGGTTACTACCGACAAGGCCTTGATTGTTGGTGATTTTAATATTCATATGGAAAATGAAAGTGATCCAGTAACAAAAGCATTTACTGCCATTCTTGACTCTGTCGGTGTACATCAGAATGTAACTGGGCCAACTCATGCCTGTAACCACACCCTAGACCTGATTCTTAGTCATGGTGTCCTGGTAGAACACATATCAATTATCCCTCAGAATCCTCTACTTTCAGATCATTACCTTTTAACATTTCAAATACAACATAACTCCCCTAAGGCCCCAGACCAGAGGTACGATACTAGACGTTCCATAGCCTCATTATCCGCTGCAACTTTTCTGGAACAGCTCCCACAGTCCTTTAACCTAACCTCTGAAGTGTCATGTGTAAATGAACTTGAACAGGTAACCGTGAACATGGTAGAATCATTTCGTACCACTCTTGATCATGTAGCACCACTCAAGAAAATAAAACATAGGGATAAGAAACCTGCCCCCTGGTACTCTAACCGTACACGTGAACTTAAACAAGCTTCACGAAAGCTAGAACGCAAATGGCGGTCAACAAAATTAGAAGTTTTTAGATTTGCCTGGAAAGAGAGCCTGTCTAAGTATAGACATGCACTAATGACTGCTAGGTCTATGTATCTCTCTAAACTAATAGAAAATAACAAAACCAATCCTAAATTCCTATTTGAAACTGTATCTAGGTTAACAAAGAATCGTTCAATGTTAAACTCACATGTCCCAGAAGCTCTTGGTAGTGATGCCTTTATTGCGTTTTTTAATAATAAAATAACCACGATTAGACATACCATCACGAGCACGCCCACGGTTGCACACAACCACCAATCCTCTGCTAGTGCTAGTGTTATTAGTACTAATGATAACATCTTTGAATGTTTCACTCCTGTAGTGCAGACAGAACTCCTTCAGTTAATTTCCTCTTGCAAACCCACTACTAGCCTTGATGACCCAATACCCACCAATCGACTTAAGGAAATTGCACCACTGATTAGCACTACATTGTTAAACTTGTTAAACTCATCTCTTAGTCTTGGATATGTTCCTAAATCTTTTAAAATGGCTGTTATTAGACCTATCCTAAAGAAACCAAATCTTGAACCTAGTGACTTAGGAAACTATAGACCCATCTCAAATCTTCCCTTCATTTCTAAAATTCTTGAGAAAGTTGTTGCTCACCAGCTGTCCTCCTTTCTTCAAGATAATAATGCTAACGAGCTATATCAGTCTGGTTTCAGACCCAATCATAGCACAGAAACGGCCTTAGTCAAAGTGATAAACGACTTGCTTATGGCTTCCGACCGTGGCTGTATATCGCTATTATTCTTACTGGATCTAACTGCAGCATTCGATACTGTAGACCATAATATTCTTTTGGACCGGTTGGAAACATTGATTGACATTAAAGGGATAGCACTACTGTGGTTTCGTTCGTATTTCACTGATCGTTACCAGTTTGTCCATGTAAAAAATGAGTCATTCATAGCCACTAAAGTAAGATATGGTGTCCCGCAGGGATCAGTGCTGGGCCCCCTACTGTTCAATCTATATATGCTACCGCTTGGTAACATAATTAGAAATTACAGTGTTAATTTTCATTGTTATGCTGATGATACACAATTGTATATATCTGTTAAACCTAGTGACGCATCCCAGCTCTCTTCTTTAGCCGACTGTCTGCTAGACATCCGTTGTTGGATGGCAAGGAATTTCCTCATGTTAAATACTGAAAAAACTGAGGTTCTTTTAATCGGTCCTAAGGAGGCCCGCAATAAGTTTGTAAACCCCAACCCTAGCGGCCTCCCTACTCAATTTAAAACAGTGGTCAGAAATCTTGGTGTCCTGGTAGACTCCGACCTCTGCTTCAGTGCTCACATAAATAGCATTACCAGTACGGCATTTTATCATCTACAGAACATAGCCAAGCTTCGGAAGTTGCTGTCCTTTCAAGATGCAGAAAAACTAATACATGCCTTTATAACTTCTAGATTGGACTACTGCAATGCCCTCCTTTCGGGTTGTCCATCTGGATCCCTACATAAACTTCAGTTAGTACAAAATGCAGCTGCCAGAGTTCTAACAAAAACTAAAAAATTTGATCACATTAGCCCTATCCTGTCTTAAGAACATAAGAACATAAGAACATAAGAAATATACAAACGAGAGGAGGCCATTCGGCCCATCGAGCTCGCTTGGGGAGAACTTAACTAATAGCTCAGAGTTGTTAAAATCTTATCTAGCTCTGATTTAAAGGAACCCAAGGATTCAGCTTGCACTACGTTATCAGGAAGACTATTCCATACTCTGACTACACGCTGTGTAAAGAAGTGTTTCCTTAAATCCAGTTTGAAATGTTCTCCCGCTAATTTCCACCTATGGCCACGAGTTCTTGTATTTGAACTAATGCTGAAGTAACTATTCGGTTGAACAGCATCCAAACCTGTTAGAATCTTATAGACCTGAATCATGTCCCCCCTCAGTCTCCTTTGCTTGAGGCTGAACAGATTTAGCTCAAATAACCTTTCCTCGTATGACATTCCTCTAAGACCAGGAATCATTCTTGTGGCCCTACGCTGCACCTTTTCTAAGGCCGCTATGTCCTTTTTAAGATATGGTGACCAAACCTGTACACAATATTCTAGGTGAGGTCTCACCAAGGAATTGTATAATCTTAGCATTACCTCCCTTGACTTAAACTCCACACACCTGGAGATATACCCCAACATCCTATTGGCCTTTTTTATTGCTTCCCCGCACTGGCGAGAATGAGACATGGAAGCATCTACATACACACCAAGGTCTTTCTCATAATCAGCTACCTTTATTTCAGTAGGTCCCATAAAATACCTGTACTTTATATTTCTGCTCCCTACATGGAGTACCTTACATTTGTCTATGTTAAATTTCATCTGCCAGGTGTCAGCCCAGTCACTAATTAAATTAAGATCCCGCTGTAGCTGCTGAGCCGCTAGTTCAGTATCTGCTACACCACCCACCTTGGTGTCATCTGCAAATTTCACCAGTTTACTGTATATATTGGTGTCTATATCATTTATGTAAATAAGGAACAAAAGTGGTCCTAAAATTGAACCCTGCGGTACCCCACTATGAACGCAGGCCCACTGTGACATCGAGCCTCTTATAACTACTCGCTGCTTCCTATCCGTTAACCAGTTATCAATCCAAGTCGCTACAGTTCCTAAAATACCTGTCGCTTTGAGTTTAAGTGAGAGCCTCTTGTGGGGAACAACATCAAAAGCCTTTTGGAAATCTAAATAGATGACATCATAGGCCTTCTTATCATCAACTTCCTGAGTAGCTTCCTCAAAAAACTCCAACAGATTTGTTAAACAGGATCTACCTCTCCTAAATCCATGCTGGCTATCCCTCAAAATGTTATTTGAGTCCAGGTAATCTACCATTTTCTCTTTGATTATAGCCTCCATAACTTTACCAGTTATACAAGTTAGACTGATTGGCCTATAGTTTGACAAATTACTTCTATCCCCTTTTTTGAAAATGGGCGTTATGTTGGCATGCTTCCAATCAGAAGGTACCACACCTTCAGATAAGGATTTTTGAAACAGTAATGTTAAGGGTTGGCAAATAATATCCCTCATCTCTTTTAACACTATAGGTAAGATGCCATCAGGGCCCTGTGATTTATTTATTTTGAGCTTAGCTAGGCTTTGCAAAACATCAGCTTCAGTTATATATATATTAGTTATAGACGATGTTGGATTAGTAATAAGAACTGGTAAGTTACTAGTGTCCTCAACAGTGAATACCCGTGCAAAACTATCATTGAACTCATTTACTATGTCAATGTCGTTTTCAATTATAAGACCCTTACTATCCTGCAGATTAGTGATTTCAGCTTTTAGAGCTCTTTTAGAGTTAAAATACTGGAAGAAACTTTTAACGTCATCCTTAGCCTCCAATGCGATCTTCCTTTCGACATTCCTTTTAGCTCGTCTAATGTCATTTTTTAACTCAGCCTGTAGATTTAGATACTCTTGCTTTATTATGTCATCATCAGTTATTTTCCATCTCTGGAACAAAGCCCTTTTCCTCCTTACTTTATACTTTATGTCCCTATTAAACCACCTAGGTTGCAATTTCCTTGATTTATTCTTGTTAGAAACAGGTATGAAGTCCTCTTGTACTTGCAATAATGTGCTTTTAAAAAATCCCCATGCCTCTTCAACAGTTTTGTTAATTAACTCCGTCCAGTTCACAGTTTCTAGTTTTAATCTCATACAATTGAAGTTAGCCTTCCTAACATTATATATTTTTGATTTGGACTTTGCTCTTCGGGCACTAAACTTAACCTCAAATTTAACCATGTTATGATCGCTACTGTCAAGTGGTTCTAAAACATCTAATTTACCAATCCTGTCCTGGTTATTAGACAAAACAAGATCAAGAATGGCATCTCCCCTGGTAGGGGTGTTAACAAACTGAGTAAAAAAACAATCCTGTACTAATCCCACCATGTCAAGTTCATTTTCAGAAGAGCCAGCAACAATGTCCCACTGCATCCCCGGTAGATTAAAATCACCCATAACTACCACATCATTTTTATTGCTCATAATCCTAATATCACTGTATAACAATCTGCTTTCCTCAACAGCTACATTGGGTGCTCTGTAACAAACACCGACAATTAGGCTATTTGAGTTTGTAGCATCTAATTTTACCCATATAGCTTCCGTACTTTTACTTATATCAGTAAGCTCCCTTGCCTGCAAGTTTTCCTTTACATATACTGCAACACCACCTCCCTTCTTACCTATACGGTCTTTACGGAACAATGTGTAACCATCCATATTATATTCTTGTCCATCCTTATCACTCAACCACGTTTCAGTTATTGCTATAATATCATAAGAGTCTGATGAGATAAGAGCCTCTAAATCATGAATTTTATTCCTAATACTCCTGGCGTTTAAATACAGACAACAAAGGGTAGGCCTATTACAGTGCCTACTTATAATATGATTTTTTGGGGCTTTCCGTTTCCCCCCAGTTACATACTTCCCTGCACTGGCTACCGGTCAAGTTTAGGATTGACTACAAATTATTACTATTGACTTACAAAACTCTGAATGGCCTTGCACCACAATATCTCAATGATCTTCTGGTCCCTTACAACCCTCCTCGCCTGCTTCGTTCACAAGGAGCAGGATATCTATTAGTTCCTGAAGTAGACAGGGCTACGGCAGGCTGCAGAGCATTCTCTTACAGAGCTCCGCAGCTGTGGAATGGTCTCCCGGCGGATGTGCGGGATTCAGGCACACTCTCGCTTTTCAAGTCTAGATTAAAAACGCACTTGTATAGCTTAGCGTATAGGAAACCTAGTTCTGGTTCCAGCTAGTCGCTCACTCCCAGTCAGACTAACAGTATGAGGTGAAGAGCTGGGTGGGGATCGGTGTCATTGGCTTTGGATAAACTGAGGCGTCAGTGCTGTCACTCTGGCTCTACACTAGAGTGCTGATGTTCAGGGAGTCCCCATGCCTGTGTTCCCGCCTGTCTCTCCCTATTTCTCATGCTGCTATACCCAGATCTGCCGGAGCCTAGACGAATATTGCACTCGATCGTTTTGCTTGCACTGCCTCTGGTTTCCTCAACTCTGGCTAATACACAATTATTCTTACTTCCTCCCTCACCCCTTCTGGGGTGTGCTCCATGGAGCACAATGTCGTTGAAGAGTTTATGCCTCTGCGGCCTGCAAGACAACTACCTCCACCTCCGGCACCTACCCTCCAACCTGCCTGCCCTTGGCTCAACACGATGCCTCGCCATCCACCCTGCGGCTGTGTGTCTATTAATCCTGCCATCGTGCATCAAGCACCACGTGCCTGCACCGGTCGGCCGCTGCATTGAGACATATATTTCAACCCCTGTATTAGCTTAGTCATTTCATCTTGTCTGTATTAGCTTAGTCATTTCATCTTGTTTGTTTGACTCATCTGCTGGCCCCTGGAGGATGGGCTCCCCCTTTGGGTCTGGTTCCTCCCAAGGTTTCTTCCTCTTAGGGAGTTTTTCCTTGCCACCATTGCCTTTGGCTTACTCAATGGGGGGTCCTTACGAGGCAGAAATGTAAAGATCATTGAGACATTGTGATAATGCGCTATATAAATAAAATTGAATTGAATTGAATGACAGAGACTGCAGAACTATTCAACTGCTCCAGTTACTTCTTTAATCTAATTTATGATATTTGTAAACATTCTTTAATAGACATTACCACCAAAATTCCTGTAGTAATTAACAGCTATTTTAGAGCAGAATTCACAAAGAAGCGAAACGGTGAGCTCAGCGTGTGTACAGACCCTAAACCACTGAATAAAGCACTGAAGAGGAACCATTTTCCTCTCCCTACCATTGATGACATCTTGCTAGATCTAAAGAAGCTTTTCAGTGTGTGACATCAGAAATGGCTGTTGGCATGTCAAGCTGGAGGAAAACTTCAGCTACCCGACCACTTTCTCGCCCCCTTGTGGCAGGTACAGGTGGCTGTGCATACCTATGGGCATCAGCACTGCTCCAGAGATTTTCCAAAGATGACTGAGCCCTGGAACGGCTTGGAGGGAGTTCATGTGATTACAGATGGCATTTCAATCACAGGTGAGGGAGACACAATGGAACTGGCAGAGAAAGATCGTGACAGAACACTGACGTAATTTATAGACAGATGTACTGAGGAAAACATCAAGCTAAATGTAAACTAAGACTGAGACAGACGCTGTTCCATTCATAGGATATTTACTGACAGTGGATGGACTTCAAATTGATCCAGAAAAAGGCAAAGCAATCCAGCAGATGCCCAAAGCAGGGGGGCAAAGACTCCTAAAAATGGTAAATTTCTTAGCCAAGTTTTGCAGCCACCGTTCAGACCAGTGTGAGCCTCTGCGACAATTGACCCATGAAGGCAGTTTGTGGGAGTGGACAGACATTCAGGATGCTGCATTCTCCAAAATCAGAGAGTCCATTGTGAATGCACCGGTACTGAAATATTATGATCCCAAGGAAGACTTGATTCTCCAGTGTGATGCTTCAGACACCAGTTTGGGTGCAGCTGTGATACAATGCAGGAAACCAGTGGCTTTTGGGAGCAGAGCACTCATGCAAACTGAGCAAGGATATGCTCAGATAGAAAAGGAGCCTCTAACAATAGATACTTCATTGATGCCTGTGGAAAGATTCTCTTTATCCTTCCCCCAAACTGCTCTCCTTAGGCAAAGGGGAACCTGGCTGTGAAGGGCAGCCACCCATGGCAGTGCCCAGGAAGCTGGGGGTTAAGGGCCTCATTTAAAGCAGCCACAGACATGCTGAGGTTGGGCTTGAACCAGTGACTTTCCAATCACAGCCACAGAGGCTTAACCCACTGAGCCACACACTGCCTCCAGTGCTTCCCTATTCTGTATGGCATGGAGAAGCTTCACCAGTGTACCTTCATTGCGTGCACATAAGAGGCTGCAATGCATACTGCTGCATCTACAGTGGTCTGACATGTAACCTGCTACCAACAGGAGCGACCCGATCATGCAGGTAGATTACAGTGGACCAGTGTCTAGGTTTGTAGGGAGAGGTAAGGATTGGAGAGTCGGACACAATGAATAGCAAGGGCCTCAGTTAACTTCAGATATCAATGTATTTCAAGATAATTTACTGAAAGAGACACAAAAATCACATTTAAATTTGACAGCAAGAAGTCTTTGGACAATCAGTTCAACTTTGTACAATAGCACCTCCGAAAAGTTTCTCTCTGTCTTTCTTGCTAGTTATTTCTCTTTACCCCCCAGTCAAGGAGGAATCAAATGCAGAAGCACATTGTACAGTAGGAGATGTAAGGTGCAACACACATTAAAAGCTGTTTTTGTGTGAACATTATAAAACAGATTAATACATATTAAGCAGTTTGAAACTTTACATTCAGACCTACATCAGTCAGAAAAAGCAGGCGATGACCAGCCCAACCAGCAGCTCCATCTCTGATTGTACAGAATCCCTTGTCAGGGTAACTTCTGAAGTCATGACTAAACTAATTTACAGCTTCACCAGTTATATTAACCCTCAATGGGTCCTTGTCAGAAAGTTACGTTCCAGGTCCTTGGGGTTCAAGTTGCACCCCTATCCATTGGCATATATAATTCAATGGTACCAAGCTCAAATTCAATTAACTAAAGTTAAGATACATTTATTAGTTAACTGCATGATGCTTGCACAGCTTACGCAGTGAGATAGTGCAGTTAAAGGGGTTGCGGGCGTTGGGGGGGGGGGGGGGGCAGCAGAGGGGACTGGTCATATAATGCACATTCCGACTGTATCCTCTTGCAGAATGTGTCGAAGAGCTTCAGCTGTGGAATACCTAGCCATGGTGTTATATCTTTTCTAACAGTTGAAATGTAAACAAAACAAAATGGCTGACTTTTTTTAATATCCGAAAATGTTCTAGAATATAATAACATAAAAAATTATAGTAGCAATTATCACTAATTAACTGAATTTGTCGATCATATCAATGTCATAAATTAACCCTAAAAAGGGTTATGTAATAGCAACTGGACTTTGTTTTTCATAGAAGACGTTTTGCACTCCATCCAGAGTGCTTTCTCAATTCTGACTGACTGGCATAGCAGGTTGATGAACCCTGTGGAATCCTCAAGTTGTTAGCACTAGATGGTCACCTGTGGGTTTTTGTCGTTCCTCCTGGCTTTCATGTGTTTCACTGATACCACCTGAGGCCGAGCGTGAACGACTTTGGAAGCGTCTTGGCAAAGTTGAAAGAACTGCATTGTAGGTGGACCGGGAGGACAACTGCTTCAAATGAACGACCGTCGTTGAACAGAGGAGGTGGCCTAAGACGTCTATCACCTACCTACAATGCAGTTCTTTCAACTTTGCCCAACGCTTCCACAGTCGTTCACGCTCAGCCTCAGGTGGTATCAGTGAAACACATGAAAGCCAGGGGGAACAACAACAACCCACAGGTGACCATCTAGTGCTAAAGACTTGAGGATTCTACAGGGTTCATCAACCTGCTATGCCAACCAGTCAGTCAGAATTGAGAAAGCACTCTGGATGGAGTGCAACACGTCTTCTATGAAAAACTAAGTCCAGTTGCTATTGCATAACCCTTTTTTAGGATAACCATGACCTGGATAACTGAGAATCTCCACAGACATCTGTCATAAATTAAGTTTTTTTTGGGGTGCATTTTGCACCCCCGAAGAAAGTATGCCAGCGATAATTGACGTCAACACTTTTTCTATCATTTTCTGCATGACCGTATGTAAAACTGGTGCACTTACAATGTCCTAGAGGATAACTGCTGTAATTTTAATAACAACATGGTAGTAGCCATAGAAATGGGCAGGGGGTGCAGAACGCACCCCAAGGAACCATTGAGGGTTAAACTGATCATTGAGGAGGGAAATAAGTCAAGCCTCACAGTGAAGCCATAAAACATACGGGGGTTAAATGTATTACACTTTTTTCCAATCATTTTGACGCGTGTCTCAATACCATGTCCACTTTTTACCTTGTCCACTTAACACATGCACCATAAAATTGGACTATGTGAGCTAAACTATGTATGCTTTTGCATTGCTTTGACACAATATGCATTCAATCACCACTTCCCCCAAATTTCATGAATACTTCTCTCAGTCAGTGTTTGCCACCAGCAAAACTTTGTACAACTACAGCACTTTACAATGCTTGAAGCTGGAAAGCTGAATGAAAACACATACCTGCCTATAATTTCAGCTAAGCACCTATCTAGTAATTTGTGAGGTTAGTGCCAATTTGCCATATGTGCAAATCTTTGGATTGGCATTTTCCATTGCCATTTTTCTTTAGCTAGTGAAAAATGGATGCAGTAAGAGGCAGAGGAAGAGCAAGAAGACACAAACGGAGAGGAAGAGGAAGAATCTTGGCTACTGATGAAATCAGAGCCACAGTATTTGACCATGTTGGAAATCATGGTCTGTCCCTGAGGAAAGTGGGTCTAAGAGTTCCACTCCACCTGCCTAGATCCACAGAGGCATCAATTGTCAGGATTTTCAGGCAAAGCAACAGGTACTATACACTATGTAGAGCATTCTGACTGAAGGCATTTGATTGGTGTATATATTACTGTAGTGGTGTGATTTGAGGGAAGTCTCCAGGAAAAAACTGATGCATCGATGCACGTTTGTCTTTACTGTAACCCACTACTGTAGGATTTAGCATTTACCTCCCACAGGAGGGAGAGGAAGAATTTACTGGTATCTGTGATTGTGTGGGACAATGTGGCCTTTCATCATTCCCGCCAAGTCACAGAGTGGTTTATAGCCCATCCCTGGATGATGTCATTATTCTTGCCACCATACTCTCCATTCCTCAACCCGACTGAAGGATTTTTTTCTGCATGGGGATGGAAGGTATATGACCATCGCCCACATGATCAGATGTCGCTTTTAGATGCAATGGCTGCTGGGTGTGTGGACATCCATGTGGAGGACATCCAGAGCTGGATAAGACACTCAAAGAGATTTTTTCCTTGGTGTATTGCAAGAGAAAATATTCAGTGTGATGTCGATGAAAATTTATGGCCAAATGCAAGGGACCAAATGGATTAGTCCAGGACAACAGTATACTTAACTGTATACAGTCAAACTTTGCTATTTGGCTATGTTTGTTTTGTTTTTTTCTGTATTGAATGTAATGTACTTTCAGTAGGTGGCTGTAATGTATTTTTCTTTTCCAGTGTATTGCGCAGCTGAATTTATTTACTGTATTATTTGTTTGTATTACAATGTTTACTGTAAGAAATGGCATACGTTTTTCTTTTACTTTGCAATAAACGTGTGAAAATATAGGATACAACAACACATCATATATATGCATTTTGCAGCGCTTCAAGTTGTTTGTGTTTTTTCATGCATTGTTCTTTGTGTGACAAAGTCATCTTGTGAGAGAGTGCGTGTGCTATAGGTTTGGCAGCGTGTGTCACTTTTGGGTGAAGTGTGAAGTGTTCTGGTGGTTTTAGTGCATATTGCACCGAAAGTTAACTGATATGCTCAGGTGCATGTTTGTAAAGTTCACAGTGTGAAGTGTTTTGAAAAAGTGGACATGGTATTGAGACAAGTGTGAAAATGATTGGAAAACACTATAATATTGACTTATGTAGTTGAATTTTGTTTATCCACTAGAGGGCAGTCACACACTGGAGATTCCCTAATTAAGATGATAAGATAAGATAAGATAAGATAAGATACTCCTTTATTAGTCCCACAAGTGGGAAATTTGCATTGTCACGGGAGAAAGTGGACAGTACAAGAATATCCATCCGCTTATCCGAGGTCGGGTCGCGGGGGCAGCAGTCTCAGCAGGGAAACCCAGACTTCCCTCTCCCCGGCCACTTCATCCAGATCCTCTGGGGGAATCCCGAGGCGTTCCCAGGCCAGCCGAGAGACATAGTCCCTCCAGCATGTCCTGGGTCTTCCCCGGGGCCTCCTCCCAGTGGGACATGCCCGGAACACCTCCAGGGAGGCGTCCAGGAGGCATCCTGACCAGATGGCTCCTCTCGATGCGGAGGAGTAGCGACTCTACTCTGAGTCTCTCCCGAATGACCGAGCTCCTCACCCTATCTCTAAGGGAGAGCTCAGCCACCCTGCGGAGGAAACTCATTTTGGCCGCTTGCACTCGCGATCTCGTTCTTTCGGTCACTACCCACAGCTCGTGACCATAGGTGAGGGTAGGAACGTAGATCGACTGGTAAATCGAGAGCTTCGCCTTTTGGCTCAGCTCCTTCTTTACCTTGACAGACCGATGCAGCGCCCGCATCACTGTGGACACCGCACCGATCCGCCTGTAGATCTCCCGCTCCATCGTCCCCCCACTCGTGAACAAGACCCCGAGATACTTAAACTCCTCCACTTGGGGAAGGACCCCATCCCCGACCCAGAGAGAGCATTCTACCCTTTTCCGGCTGAGGACCATGGTCTCGGATTTGGAGGTGCTGATTCTCATCCCAACCGCTTCACACTTGGCTGCGAACTGTCGCAGCGAGAGCTGAAGGTCACGGTCCGATGAGGCCAACAGGACCTCATCATCTGCAAAAGGCAGAGACCTAATCCTGAGGTCACCAAGCCGGACACCCTCAACGCCCTGGCTGGGTGTGATACAGTAACTCAGGCCCCTACTTTCCCTCAGCTCTCTGCCTTTCAGTCAGCCATTCGCTGTGCTCATAGGCTGTACGGCCGTCAGAAAACTCTTCACGTCCCCCTCCTATTATCATGCACTTTGACTTTTCTGACTTTTTGTAGGAGAATCTCTTTTTTTACCAATATTTTAGTGCTAAAACAGCTGCAGATAGGAAAGCGATGAATGCCCCGATCAGGGCATTGAAGGAGTTGAGGCTTACACAAGTTTTATATGATACTCCTGAGGATGTGAATATTACCATGGATGACTTCCAGTATCTTGGAACTCTCCCTATTTAACGCCATTGAACTGCACCGAGTTCGCCGGCCAATTCCTGCAGGTCACCATGATCGGTATGGCTGCTGTGCAATGTGCTTCCCTGTAGCAGCTCTGATTGCTTTGTTTGCCCATCCAGGAGTTGCTGTCTCCACCCCAGTTATTAATCACAAAATTGCATGACTGTTACATTGTTGCTGTTGTTTAATTAAATGTCCAACCTGCCCCTCAAATTTTCACTCTCGATTCTGGGGCTGATGCTCACCACAGGTTCTGCTGTATCCTGTCTGAGTTGGGGGAAGTAAGATCTGTTTGGCTGCTGCTTATGCCCCCACCCCCACAAAGCTCATTCTTCCTGGACCTATCTAGCCATATCCTTAAACTCCATGATTATGAGCTCATTACAGGAACAGATGCCAAAGTTGTCCATGACCCAGTCCTGGATAAATCCGCTTCTCTCTTAGGTAGTCAGGTATCCCCTCTAGTCACTCAAATACTTTATTATTTGCAACAACAAACTGCAGGTGTTGCTAAGTTGGAGTCTTGATTGGGTTTTTTTGAAGATCCAGAAGAACCACATGATTTGAATTCTCTCCTTGTCGAAGGAGATGGTGAGCCAACCACTGAGAACCACTTCTTAAGAAGAAGTGCTCTTACCACGACCCCGGTCTGGTAGGACAGAAGATGCACCCAGACTGTTCTGAAAAAAAAAGATCTCTTGTTTAAAAGGAAAATTTGACCATTTCAGACAAGGACTAATTGATTGAATGTATTGGTGTTTCATCTGTTCACATTTTATTTTACAATGCAGGTTTAAAATAGTTAATCTAAATCACATATTACCCACTTTAATCCTTTCTATACCCACCTCTGTAGACTTCACAGAGCATCACTGCCAACAAAATAAGAGGGTTACAGTTAAAGTAGGTGAAAAAATTGAATGTAAAATTTGACAATCCAGGTTTTCAGCACCATGGACAGCAGCCTACTGTTGCTTAAAGGGCATTATTTTGCTCACTTTCAGTTTATAATATTATATTTATGATCTACTAGAATAGAGTATGCATGCTTCAGTGTTCGAAAAGAACATATTGTTTTCTCATGATGCACATCTCTATTCACCCTCTGTCTAATCCCTCCCCCAACGAGTCCATTGTGGTTTGATTGGTCGGTTTACACTTCATTCCCCAGTTTTTCAGTCTGCAGACAGATCCTTGCAGGTAGACAGACAATTGGTGTTAGTTTTGCGGTTTGTGAATTTATTTACAGTAATAGTGGTCATATGCTAATTATATTAACAGGATTAATAAGCCTGTATATTTAATCAGAATTCCCTAAGACCCGTGCTTTGTATTGGCCCCTCCCATTTTGACAACAACAAACTACATGTCACTGCAGGGCTTTAGAGAATAACTACTCCAATAATTGCGTAGTGATATTCATGAAGAACATGTCATCGACTACGCCCACTAATCACGGCAGCCTTAATACATATATCAATAAAAGTTTTAATACGTATTGTCTCTGTTTACGTGATAACGAAGACCTAAATATATATTTGTTTTAAATATGTGACTCATGTTAGAGAAAATATAAGTAAACCATGAGGACAGAAAAGTCACTGAATAACAGGAATGACCGACATATAGTGCCAAACAGACAAGGTGCAAAGACTGTACACATAGTACAAACAAAGTAAACGTAGTGCACTATGTATGGTGAGTTGTAAATTTGTTTGCACTTTGCAGCTTACCTTGCGTTGACTCTTTGTAGTACGGTCCCCACGACGGTAGTGAAAATATAAGGGGCTGGTTATCAGGTGGCATGGATTTTGTGGCAGTTTCTACATTGGCGTTGCTGGTGGAGGGAGCTGCATTTGTGGTTTGTATTCTGCAATGGCTTGAATGTCCTGTGTATTAAGGCAAACTCGTGGGCGATTACATCGTCCACACAGCATAGAATTAATAAGAGTTGTTCACTGTCCTCCTGTTACTGTAAAATTCTGGGAAGTTGTGATTGTTCAACTCCACTGTGCACAGTTAGGAGCAACTCCAACTCCACCTAGCAGACATACGTACGAGGTGATTGAGGTATGGAATGATTCTGTCCCTGTATGGACTAATCATCCCCAAATTCTATTGCGTCCATGATTCACCCATATCATTGTGCTAAGGTTGAGCAGCACAACATGTTTTTCCAAGCCTCAGATCACAAGACCAGCAGATAGTGAGGATAGCTGAGAAGATCATTAGAGTCTCTCTCCCATCCATCATGCACATTCACATCACACATTCCATCCGCAAAGCCACCAACATTGTGGATGACCCCACCCACCCCTCACATTATCTTTTCACCCTCCTAGCATCTGGAAAAGCATTCAGGCCTTCACACCCAGACTCAGAAACATGGCGTCAGACTACTGAACTCTCAGGAACTGATCTGATACCACACACACAACACACACACACACACACACACACACATAGGGTTATAATTATATCTTCGTGGGGACTCTCCATTCATTTCTATGAGGAAAACTGTAATCCAACATGACAACCTTAACCCCTACCCAGCCCTAACGTTAACCATAAGTAACCAAACCAAATACAAGACTTCTGGCATCTTTAGTTTTTTATTAGTATTGACAGATCTTTGTGGGGACCTGAAAAACACCCCCAAAGCATCAAAATAACAGGTTTTTATCACATTGCGGGGGACATTTGGTCCCCACCATGTAATATAAACCTAATCCACACACACAAACAGACACACACACACGTGTGCGCGCACACACACACACAGATTAGGTATCTGAGTCTTTGTGGGGATTCTCCATTCATTTGTATGGGCATAACCCCAATCCTAATTATGGCAACCTTAATCCAAAATCCCTGCAGTAGTAAGCAAGAAGTAACAGTAAGTAACCAAACAAAATACAAGACTTTTGGAATTATTATTCCTTTGATTGCATTAACAGAATTTTATAAAACTGAGTCAGTTTTTTCTTTTGGGGACCAAAAACATGTCCCTACAAAGTCAAAATAACATGTTTTTATAACACTGTGGGGACATTTGGTCCCCACAACATAATATATACATGACCACCCACCCAAACACACATAGACACAAACATACACAGACTGGCTTACGTATATCCTCTATAGATTCCTGAATGAAATATCTGCAAAGCAGTTATGGCATGGCGTTAGGTTTGAACATGCAGTTTTTAAGGACACTGCACTAATTTTAAACGAAACACTGCACTAATTCTAAAATGATTTTATATGAACGTTATTTAACATAAAATAAAATAGAAATCAAACCAAAATTTAGTCTATCAAAAAACTTGTATATTACATATCTTCGAAATTAAAAATACCAGGATACAGAATTTGAATAACAAGAACTATAGTCTTCTTTCTCAAAAGCGTGAACAGCTATCTGAAGACCTACTAGTTCCTGAATTGTAGATGTTGCCTATGAAATTCGCTGAGAGTTGACGTCGCCCTACCAACGTCGCTAAAATGCTAATTGCGTCAACAAGCTATGGAAATACAGCGGTGGTACACCCCCAATACAGCGGTATTACGCATTACCGTAATGCTGCCTAGCAAAAACATAATGTCATAAAAAAAATTAAAGACAGACATTATAGACAGAGCTGCGTGGTTTCCTATTGACAAGTAGATACATGATTCGGGGGCTTGAAAGGCGGCTAGATATCCAATCACGCCCAGCTACAGTATGCACAAACTAAAGATACTACTCCTGATTGGACCAGCTACAAATTCGTCCCTCCCTGACAATAAATTCTTTGTTTTCATTCGTTGAAAATAATGACAATACATATCTTCATACTTTTCGACCAATTAAAAATCTCGGTGGTTTCAATAGTTCTAACAAAATAATTGCAGGTTGAACAAAAACTTTCTGACAGAGAGATGGCGCAGAGGTGAGCAGCATCTCTTCGTATGTTTCTTGCTATTTCTTCAGATTATGTTTTGTTAGCATACTTAATTCTATATTTATTTTTATGTTCTGATTGTCACGTTCGGCAACGGAGGCGAGCCGGGAAGCAGGCGACAGCAGCCAGGAAGTCAGGTAACGGGGTTTAATTGGCAAATGACAAGCACGCAGAGACATCCACGGACAATACAATGCCGAATCTGGCATACATGGGGAGACGCGGTCTAATATACACAGGACTAATCAAATGAAACAGGACACAGATGATCACAAACAGGAATGAACACAAGGTAATGAGGGGGCGTGGCACACATCGGGATCGGACGGAGCGGATCGTGACACTGATATAGTACATGCAAATTTTGCGGCACAATTGAAATATATTTATAATTAGTTGTTTAAACTGTAGATGCTGTGGCCATTATTCTAAATATGGTTGTTTATATTTAAATGGTAAGAGAAAATATTTGTGTTAAACTTAAAAACAATAAGACAATAACAATAAGACAATATATAAGTTCTCCTAGTGGTGTCCCGTCTTGCCCCCAGAGTGCCCTGTGCTGGTGTTGCCCCTGCCTACCCTGGTCTGTCTCGTCCCCTAATGGTGTTCGGTCTCTGCGCCCTTGTCCCGCAGCAGTGCCCATCTGGTGTCTTGCCCTGCCCTCTTCCACTGTGTCTCCCATCTTAGTGTACGTATAGCCTGCTGTCTTCCCCGCTGTCCCATCTGCTCCCTCACATGCCCTGTAAAAAGTGTCCTTCAGTCCTGCGATCCTCAGTCCAGTCATTGATGTTGCTGCCTGCATGTGCTCCCCAGTGTGTCCTGTGTCTAGTGTTCTTGCCTGATCCTCCCTACCCTGTTTGGACCCCTTGTGGTCTGTTTCCTTCGCCCTTCCTGTAGTGTAGTTTTCTTTAATAAAGCCCCTTTTGGTTTTCCTCCATCCCTGTCTTCGCCTCTGTCCTTGCCCTCGACGTGACACCATTACAGTGTGACCAGGTAAATGCTGCTAGCTAGACACCACACTACTGTAAATGCTACTGAAGGCTTACCTCAGTTTATCATTATTCCCTTCGTCTTGAAAGAGAACAGCAGCAAAAAGTGGGAAAATGATTTAAAAAATAAAGAACACTGTTCTGTTAGTAAGCTTCTTAAGGTAAAGTCATTTTAAATAATTAGAATAACTGATACTTTATTAATACCTGTGGAGAAATTGTCTTTACGCCTCCCTCAACTTGCTCTTTATAGAGTAATGTCTCCTAAGTAGACATTAGTTTTAAATGGCTTCAGTACAAAGGAGACCATCCCTCTGGATTGTACCAAAGTCTACTCTGCAGTACGCCACTTTTTAAAACCCTCCGTTTAACCCATATATCATAGAAAAACTGACATTAATACCAGTGGCTATAGGTATATTTGGTGCTTTCAGATGTCTGTGAATTCTTTTAATGTTTTCCCGGTGTCTGTAGAAATCGCTGAAGTGCTTCATGTCATACCTTTCAATGTGAATGAACCGAGTCATTATGCCTTGGTGAGAGCTGGCTAGGTATATGTTATACTCCACTAGGCCCACTTTTCTTCATAACTGTCATTCAGCAATATTCATTCCTTTCCTTATATTTAATGCCTCTGCTGTGCTGGGAGTCAGCTTCCATTGGGATCCATGCTCTGGATCAATATTCCGTTAACCTGAACTGTTCAACAGACTGCAGACCACATTCTGCAATTTCATCTGCTGTCTGACCACTAACAGGAAGTATAAAAGACAAGCACACCCTCAGAATGGATTCATATGTGGCCTTCCCAGTATGCACCTCTGTCAGCAGGTCAATGACAGATCTAAACCAATTTTGCCTGAGCTACGGAGCCCCTGCATCTCTGGACAGACCTAATCCATCTCTGGTCCAGTTGACACCCATAGGCACTGCTCAGGCTGAAGTTGACAGCCGCAGGCAGAATCCGTTGTGCGTGTTTCTCCTGACCGTTTGACCCCAGATGCCCCCCAGGGAGTACTATGTGGTCCTACCTTTTCACCACCAGAGTTGCCCTCAGTTGAGAACTGATCTCCATGATGTCTCACTAAACTTGAGGCCTGATTGGTGGAATCCCAGCTGGTAGGACGAACGCTGAGGAGGGACGTACATAAGTTATTGTGTTGCTATAGAAGAGGAAAGATCTTAGTTTTGCTATCTGTTGTTGCATGGCTTGGATACAAACAATACTGATTAGCAGGGATTAAAATAGGAATAGGAGACATTTAAGATCTACCCTGAAGGTTTTTCAAACCAGTCATTTAGATCAGGAAATTCATATACATAATAGCCAGCTGAAACTTTATAAAACTTCTGTCAGAACAAATAAATACATTTTTAATCTGAAAAATAATAAATAAAAATGGGAGGATGGTGCTAAAGGGGTCTAGTTTCAATCTTCCAGCCTGTCAGCTTAACATTTATAGAAAGTGCCAGACAGTAAATCACCTTTGCCAAGTGAATGAAAGAAGCTTGACCTCGTTGGATGATGGACTAAGAGCAGTGCTAAACACCGCTCACGCCCTGACTCCCCCCACCTGTCCCAAAGCAGGATGCATGGGGAAGTGCGGGGAAGCATTGGTGAATGCTGGTGAAGGTGCCGCTATTGCAACTTCAGACAAAGGCACCAGGACTTCGAGCCTCAGTGCCGAGTCTCTGAGAGCTCATCAAAACACTGACGGGCCAAGCAGCCCAGCAAATGGAATGTTGTCTTTCCCAGGAATGGATGCCAGAGGGCTCCAAAAATCTGCTGTGAGCCATAGACTGTGAGTGTCTGTGCCTTTGTTTGTGTACAGAGTGAAGGTGCCACTCACAGCCGGTTTTCCCACCATGCTGCTGGGATGGAGAGCTGCTCATGCGGAGACTGCTGGTCCAGCAGAAACCTGTGGCACGCCAGCAACACTGAATATGGTGTTGGGTCCAGCACTGGCGATGCATTGTTTGACCCTGTCGACCCTGTGTTTCACTCTCCCAGAACACCCTAAGGCGTGATGGTAATGGAGCCCCTGTGCCAGAAATTGAGGGCTGATTCTATGCATGAGTCGTCTGCATGCAGTCCCAGCATGCTCTGGGCTGGAGACACGTGTGGAGCCGCTGAGCTGCAGTGTGCTTGGGTAACACTGCCTTCAGTGACTCACAGAGCCGTGCTGTGTTGCTTTGGAAGGCTTCTCTTCTTCCACACAGGAACTCACAATAGCAGAGCCCGAAATGACAGCCCTCCACAGGAACACACAGTGCTGTGTGCATATCCCTGGTGGGTGTGCACATCAATCTCACTGATTATACCCAGTGACTGACTGCTCCTGTTCTGTCCAAAACACGCCTCTTGGGTCTCATGTTCTCAGCATTCCCTGGAAGAGCGGTCCCCTGGCTGAGTGCTGTAGAGGGAGTCTGTGATCTGGCTAGGATCTACGTCCATGTGGACAGATGTATCGTAGACAACCAGAGTTCCTCCCTGGCTGTTCTCTCATTATCCAGGTAAATATTTCATTATCCAGGTAAAATTATCGAACCCTTTCAAAACTGTTTTGCTCCTTAAGCAAATTAATTGAGTTGATTTTGTTGAAAAAGGAGGAAATTAATTCATTTAGGCAGACTCTCAAACATGCCTGTCGGTATGTCGAGCCCACACTCACTGAACACCAGGGGGCAGTGCCCACACCCACAATGGCACCTGGGATTTTTTTGCCACATGTACTGATGATAGTGTCACATGAAGAGCATGGTTGATCGATCTCTGATGAGATGATGAGTGTTCACTGGTCCAGTACGTTTCCTCGCATACCGACTTCCCCAGAATATATGGTTCTGATGTGTTTTGGGTCACCGATGCCCTCAGTTTGGTGCTGATAGATGAAGGTTTGGGTCCGTTAGGTAGCTAGTGCCACGGCGCACACCTGTGGCTGAGCGTGCCGGCTCTTGTAGGCCTGGCAGTGGGCCCATCCAGATCGGGCTCCCGGCTGTTCCAGCTTGTGAGGAGGACAAGCAAACCCTGGGCCCACTGGCCCTCAGGAGCCTGTCAGAGCGCATGTTAAATTAGCCATTTGTTTTTGCTCACAGGGAGGTCTGCACACAACACTGATGTGGAACGAGGCCTGGCCTGCCTGTGGTTCAGCAAGGACCCACTCCATGCATACTAGCTGTAACAGGTCTTTTACCGTCACACACGCTGCCGGCGGGCAGGACAGCAGGACACAGAGAACGGCTGTCAGAGGCCCCACATCACTCAGATCTCCCTCATACAGAAGGCCGAGTGCGAGTGGCCCCCGCCACCCTCGCCGGGCCCAGCCCAGCCTGGCTGAGCTGCAGTAAGAGCGGAGTGCTTGGAGGCCATAGATCCCAACTGGAGCACAGAGATCCTGTTTGAAGAGTGGATCCCCTCAATATCTCTGTGTCACTGTTAATTTAAGTGCATCTCTCAACCTGTGTCTGTCACTCTAAGTGTATCTCCCAGCCAGAATCCATCAATCAAGTGCATCTCTCAACCTGTGTCTGTCACTCTAAGTGTATCTCCCAGCCAGAATCCTTCAATCAAGTGCATCTCTCAACCTGTTTTCTGTCAGTCTAAGTGTATCTCCCAGCCAGAGTCCATCAATCAAGTGCATCTCTCAACCTGTGTCTGTCAGTCTAAGTGTATCTCCCAGCCAGAATCCATCAATCAAGTGCATCTCTCAACCTGTGTCTGTCAGTCTAAGTGTATCTCCCAGCCAGAATCCATCAATCAAGTGCATCTCTCAACCTGTGTCTGTCAGTCTAAGTGTATCTCCCAGCCAGAATCCATCAATCAAGTGCATCTCTCAACCTGTGTCTGTCGGTCTAAGTGTATCTCCCAGCCAGAATCCATCAATCAAGTGCATCTCTCAACCTGTGTCTGTCGGTCTAAGTGTATCTCCCAGCCTGTATCTATAAGTCTATCTCTAGAGTGTTTAACAGCAGCAACAGCTTGTTAGCTACTTTTCTTTATTTGTTTGACATTCTGATTATTTGGTTTTAAATTTCTTACAAATTACTTCCCAGGTACAAACTGATATTAAAATAATATAAAAATTCCAACAAACTGCCAGGCATCTGGCTTGAGACTGTAAGGATTGCAGTCCCTTAATGACAGGTGGGAACAGTTTCTGAAGCACGGTCCCCTTTAAAACCACTCTGGAGAATAAGGTCCCTTCACAGAGCCCTGCTGCACGACACTGAGCTGAGGACAAGCAGGCTAACATTTGAATTAGCATCCCTGCACGCATCTGCCTTCTGGAGTGAAACCCAAATCACCCCACTGTGCAGGTTCCAGGCTGTATTTGGTTCTTGTGTTCAGAAGCCTCTAATGTTACTGTGCTGTCGCTGTCACCGACAGTGATTCATTCTCTTGAATATCCATGTTTATTTAATGTGTGATCTGAAGCCTGTGATGTCATTGTGATGTTAGTGTCTCAGACAGTGATTCATTCTCTTAGTTGAATATCCTACTTTTTATAAAGTTTGTCTGTTCAGAATTCTGTGTCATTGAGTTGTTACTGTGCTGTCACAGTCCAAGACACCGCCTTGGTTCATAATCCTCCTGTTGAATGGAGGGTCCCCACAAAGATGTGAATACAAACATGTCACATATGCTGTCTTGGTTCACTCTACTACTGTTTATTTAGTTTATGTGTTCAGAAGCCTGTATCACTGGGCTGTCCTCTGTTAATTTCCTGTCACTGATCCGGACAGCATAACTTTAATGAATAAATCCATCATGCTCCAATGGGGCAGGAAAGCTGTATGTTTGCCGCTGTGAGATTTCTGTGTGTCTGCCCATGCTACCTGCATCCCACTCCACCCCCCCAGGCAGGTTGCTTTCTGTCCCCTGGCTTCCCATACCCCTGATCACCCTGGCAGAGATGTACTTCCACTTTGAATGAGACGATTGTCAACTAACCTCACAGGTCAACAGTTACAGGTCAGCAGGTGCCTTTGCTGAAATGTTAGTGATGGCTCCGTGTCACACCATCCATATGGAACAGTTTGTTTGGTCACGTTTCCCCCATTATGACACCCTTTGGCCATCTGCTCCTGGTCACATGTTCTAATGAGCCATACATCAAACAGGTTTGTGGGGGAGGGGTGTTCAAGTGATTAAAGACAGGGAGGAGACAGACTGTCATGCATCTTCACGAGCCCCGCTTTGCTTCTGAAAATCAGGACTTGTTTCTGTACACTTGTTGCGTGTCCTAATTTTACCCACTACTGGCGGTGATTCCCATATATCAGCACTATATCTGCCTTTTCATAATCTGTAAACCTAGGTACTGTGATGTATATTCTGCCTGTTCATGGGGTAATCTCTAATCTAATCTAATCTAATCTAATGTGTATTCTACCTCTACATGGGATAATCTCTAATCCCAGTAAGCATTATATGTATTCTACCTCTACATGGGATAATCTCTAATCCCAGGATCTGTGATGTGTATTCTGATTGTTCCTGGGGTAATCCCACAACCAGCAGTGTATATTTCATCTGTTCATAGGATAATCAGAATCAGAACTTTACTGCCATTATGTACCAACATACCAGAATTGTTTGTGGTCCAATGCCAAACATGAAGTACATAATATTAAAGGAGAAACACTTCACAGAATACTATGTATAAAAATAGGAATTCAACAAAGCACACAAACATGTACAGAGGACCTCCACGATCATACAGATGATAGAATGAAAGAGATCTTATGACAACAATGAACATAGAAGAGGAGAATTATCCCTGGCTGAATGGACTGCATGTGAGTGACAGGGATACTGAAGTACTAGGTGAGTTTATTTATCCCTTCTGTTCCTCTTCTGATCAACATCCTTGTTTATTAAATCAGCATTCACGTAGTGCTATATTTACATCAAAGTGAAGTGCTGCTTTCTAAATTCCATTTTTAAAATGAATCCTGGGTCCAGATTATGGAGAAGTGCCTACTGGGAATTGCATTACAGAAATGATGGCAAAATCGTAATTTTATGACTTCTACTAATAGTGAATGGCTCGCAGTGTTAATCACTAGCAAATGCACCACACAAGCATTCTATGTTCTTTTAGCGCCCCTTGTGGTGAAAACTCCTGCTGATTAAAAGATGGTAACATTAGCTTTGGCTTGGTTCAGCAAGCAGGTAGGAGAACCCGTGTCTGTAAATAGCCTACAGTATGTGAGATGGACTTCCATTCCGTCTCAAGTGTCCCCATGCTTCTTGGAGTTCAGACACAGAGTAGGACACCTGAGTGAAGTGTTGTGGTTGTGATGGGCTCTGCTCTGGCAGGAGGTCATCTGAGCACGGGAAGGAAGAGCACAAAAGGACAGGGCTCTACAGTAGGCAGGTGGCCCAGTGCATACTGGGTGTATATAGCTGGGTCACCTTCCTTCAGTGTGGCCTGTGAATAAAATCCCTGAAAACTGAGCTTTACCTTCATTCAATGAGAAGCACCTCTTAAAATATATTTGTCTATAGTCCAAATGAAATGTTGAGAGGGGGGCTCCTTTAATGTAAAGTGTTATTACTGCTTGAGGAGCAGCACTGATGGCTTTAATCTTGGACGACCAATATACTCTTGCTTTTTATGCCATAAGCTTCTACTTGTTGCCATTCTCTACATGTCCTTCTGCTAGTGAGGTACACACACGGTCTAAAGGGCAGGTGCTCAAACAGGGCTGTGTGGTTCTCAGTGGATTTTGCATGAACTTCAGTTATTGAAAAGGGACAGATTATTTAAACATACTGCCAAAGGAAGGCACCATTTTATGAAATTTGAAATAAAAAACACACACACACATTTGTATTCATATCTTTGTGTGGACTTTCATGTCATTTCTACAGGAAAAGTTTTTTGATTGCAGTCATGGATTTTTATAAAACTTAGTTTCCCCTTGTGGGGACTGATAAAGTGGTCCGCACATTGTCAAAATAACAGGTTTTACATTACTATACAAACACAAACCGATGAATGCTTTAACAGCTATTTTCTGCAAGAGTTTCAGACTCATCTGTTTATTTTTATATACCCACTTAGTGTACAGTGAGGGATTGGGTGCAAGGTAAGAATAACTTGGGAAGCCACACCTGTTACCAAATCCTTCAATGTGGGCTAGTGCAGATATTTGGCAGCTACAACAAAAGCTGCATGTGAACAGAACAAGGCAGTGGTGTGAACAGATCTTTGACTCATGATGCAGTGCTCTGCTCACTCTTGGAACACACTCTTGCACACTTTGTAGTAAGCAGTACCCTAAAACACTCTTTGGGGTCATTTCGTACCTTAGAGGGGTTTAAAACTCCATTTAACCGTACTAAATAGCAACATATCATGGTGAAATCAGCAAAACTAAAAGTTATTCAGATTAATAATAATTGCATAATTGTCTGTTTAATCTGATATTATAATTATTGCGATACAGTCACATGACCTTTCACCACGTGCAGATTCATTTCATTCCATCACTCTGTCTGGGTACTTAACATTTTTGTTATGTTTTTTTAAACTTTGTTGATAAAATTTGATGAAATTTGGATGGCATCTGGCTTGTGTTAATATTTTGTTTATTTTTACTCTAAAATATAATAAACATTGTGGTATGAACTGTAGAGGGGAAAGTGTGGGCAAAGTATCTTGGTGTATTCTCGGGTAAGTAAAAGCATACAGTAAATCGCTGGCTTATTATTCATCATATATTATTGTATACATTTTTGCTATCTTAATATTGTCCTGTTACGTTAAGCCATTTATTCTGTGTTGTAATGTTAACATTACAGTGCTGTGCCTGTTTTCATTATTACGACTAATTTGGTTTGATTGCACATAAGTGAATGTTTTGTAGGTAAATTACACATCGATTTATTTGCTGTTGCATTATATTTATTCACTAGGTCAACCACTCCCAGCAAACTTGCGTTACTCCCACAAGAACCATGTTTCTTATCAAGAAAGTTGGAGAAGTTCACACTATACTATGTTTTACATATTTGTTTGCGCCTGGATGGTAGAGGCTGTTCATGCTGAATCCAATTAAACATTGAAATATAGTTTAGGATTATTTAGAGCGTGTTAAGGCTGTGAGCAAGGAAGCATAGAACACAGAGGTGCAAGTTTTATTATGTATATATTTAAATACAAGTAAAAAACAAAAATCATTTAAGGGCTCAGGAGAGAGGCCGTCGCTTTGAGGAGGTGGGTCAGAAACCACAGGCACCATGTTTATATGGCTTCCAGGGTGAAGAGCTCTGAAAAGCAGAAATAAAAATGTCCTTGTTAGTGTGACACATAAAGAAATACGACATCCTTCAATATGCTGATCCCCTTCCTCATCATTTTTTCCTCCTCTAGTCACTATCAATGGGAATTCCATTGATCCCTTCCTCTTTTTTGAGTGGACCTCCTCACTCTCCATCTCTGTCTGTTCTCCTATTTTACACCTCTTCTTCTCCTCTCTCCTTTGCCTAGGCTCCATGCTCCTCATCCTTCCATTCATGTTCTCGTTTTCTTTCACACTTCCTTCCTCTGCCTTGTCTTTCTTCTCTTTCTCTCTCATGGCAACAATCTCTTCTGTACACTTACTCAAAAACCCCTTGATTTCCATTTCCAGCTCAGAAGCTGAATTTTCTAAATCTTCTAATTCATGCAATATAAAATCCACCATCTCCCTCAGTTTCTCCTCTCGTCTTTCCTCCAAGAAATCAATGCACGTTTTCACATCCATTATGAATCTGAGGGTACAAGACAAGCAGCCGTTTATGACCTGTCTTAAACCGAAGACTCTCCCAATTAGGCTCCCTCACAAATGAGTGTGCAAACTGCAAACATGCAGAGTGGAGGTATGAAGCCATCCAGTGAGCCAATACACCTTTCATATGCCATTCATATTTTGCATATTAATTACGCACAATATATACAGTTAGTGAAGCGTAGTATATTTAAGTAATATTCAAAAAATTATTGACCATATTAATCTGCTTCTCTAAAAGAATTACTTCTCAAGCTGGACTGTACTCACCGTTTCGGATCAAACTGAAGTATTCTTCACACTTGATAGTGAAAAGAATATTATAAAATACTATTTCACTAATTTTGAAAAACTTCAAAAACGCAGAAATATTTGAAAGTCTACTGAAGCCAAGTCCTATTCACAATCAGCGGTGGCCATAGGCCTGGCTTTTGATTTCCCGCAGCTTTGACACTGGGTTCTTGTTTAAAATCTCACTGATCTGATTTTCCGTAATGCTTTTTAAGAAAAGGGGGACTATAACGGTCTCATTTTAAAATGTCACAGCTCCAGAGTCGTGCCGATGATTCCTGTGATATATGGACCCCTGCAGACAGTTTTAGCTGCCCACAGCTTCCCACATTGTTCACCATTTGGAAGTTTTTGCTTCCTCAATTTTTCTGAATATTTTAAACCAGTAACTCTGTGAAAA